>NC_132929.1:12725079-12775079 GCF_047675955.1 Chlorocebus sabaeus
TCTTCTGAAAACTAACTTTTCAACTTAAAGGTGATTTTCCCTTTCAGTGTTCAAAAATAGTTCACTGGGTAATCTCCACCGTCACTGTGTAGTCATCACCGAGATAACTTGCTAAAAGAGCTCAGGGAGGGAAAAAAGTTTTCCACGAGAAAGCTTCTATTAATTTCAAATTGTGCTTCTGCTTCTTGAACAAGTAGGAATCTGGTTAAAGTTCACAGGCTGGAAGACTTTCCCCTTTCCCTAGACGCCCTGTGATAGGGAGACCGAGCTTCCCCTTGCAGCTGGTCATAAATGGAGACCAGGCTCTAGCACTCGGCTTTCACAAGGTATTGTTAGGTCAGCAAAGCCATCAATTAGGCTGTCTGAAGTTTTATCACCAACACAGCAGTAATAAGTGCTGGCCAGAAAGACTTCTGCTCTTCGGCAACTCCTGCAGTTTAAGCCTGTAAAGTTAGGGGTCATTCAGAGGTCAGTGCCAGCTGGGGGCAGCCTTTCCAGCCTAAGCGGGGACACCCAGGGCAGAGGATAAGGTAACTGCCAACCATAAACCCAGCCACCTTTCAACCCACTAGAAAGACAGAGCCTCAGGTACACATGGTTGATATTAGAGCCCAAGAAACGTTTGCAAATCAGGTGGTGACTGAATCGCAGGAATGCAAAGGAGAAGCAGTTATTTCATCTAAGAAGCCTGGATCTAATTTTGTTGGAAATCCAAAAATAAGTGCCTACTTCATGTTACTTTAATGTTTAATAATGCCCATCAAATATTCATGTACAAACAGAGTAAGATGATAAGAAATCTCCTTTATTTCTCCAAATTTAATAAAAACAAAACAATTTTCTACCATTTGTGAGTTACCCTTGTCCCTGTGCACTTCACGACGTGTATTCCCCACACATTTGAGCTCATGCACAGGATTCACTGACCATGCATTTCGGAGAAGCAGGGACCATCCAGCTAGCTTTTCCTTAAAAATATACCCATTGATAATATCTGTCAATATTTCCAGTTTCAGATCTTAAGCACAGGGGGACTTCATGATTAATGAGTCCACCTGGGGCCACAGGCAGGAACTGAAAACTCATTCTTTGAAATTAGCCAGAAAAATTCAGTGTGTGCTGGCAGCTCTGCGTTCTGAGGAAGCTGAAGTCCCTTTGGAGGAGGACAGTCAGGCCACACTCGGGCAGGCCTCCTGTGAGCACTCTGGTGGGAATACAATTAAGCTGAGGAATAATGGCTGGGAGAAAACCAAAGGAGCCTTTTGCATATGGTGTTTGTTTGCAAAACAATGGACTTCTTTATTACTTAAGAAAGTGTAGCTCAGTTGTCAAAAAAGAAAGTGACCAGCTATGGAGAGGTGAGAACAAAAGGAGAGTTGAAACTTCATCTTTATTCCCACCTGTCACCTGAAATGTTGCTGAGGAATATCTGACCAGATCACAAAGACTTCCAGAAGTATCCCTCCAATCAGAAAAAGAACTTAATTATCTCCTCTTTCCCCACCACTTTTACAGCAACCAAGGAGGACTGACCTGATATTTCCACCCCAGGAACTGCTTTTATCAGCTCACCTTGAAACCAGCAGAGATGCTCAGGAGAGTCAGAGAAGTCCCTTCTCCTTGAAGTTTCTAATGGAGGACACACTTGGCAGGGGTTTTACCTCCTTTTATGTGCTACTAATCCTGGTTTTTGTGTTTTGTGGTTTTTTTCCTTTTTTTTTTTTTTTTTTTGGTATAGGCCTACTCTTTAGGTAAAACGAATTGCTATTTTTTCCCTTTTTAATTTCACTCTTTTATTCTTTACATCTGGAGGTTGTTCCCTTATTTATGTCTTTCTCTCCAGTTCCCCCAAACACTCCCTTACTCACAGAGCTGCAAGGCATCATGGTTCTTAGTTCTCAGCAGGAGAACTCCACACTGTCTTCAAACAAATAATTACGGGGAAGGTTAGAGGTTCACTCAAAGGTCATTTCTTTGGATACTCGTCAGAATGTTTACATTAGTAAAAACGGGGTCCGCTCAAAAGGTTGTTCAATGGGGGATACACAACAATGCAGAACATTAAAAAAGCATTCTGTGTGCTAGCAGGTCTTTACAGAAGCACTGAACTTGGAAATGCCACTCCAGTATAACATTTTCAACCAGTTACCATGGCATGGACTGGATGTTCACTAGCAGTTATGGCAATGGCCTTTCTTTGCCCACTTCTCCTAAGCAAATATGAATAGAAGCCTCTGAAGGTTTTCACTAGGTCCTTTTACAAAGGGTCACAGAGATTTTGCTTTTTTCACTTGGGCACCATTTAGCCTCCCTGGATTTTTGTTCTCAAACAATGTTTTGGATTCATAGTGCTATTTCTTGCCAGATTCATAATTCTACCACATTCTTTCAAATCACACAGAATTTTTAAAAACATATGGGCCCCAAATTTTCAGAAATCTCTTAACATACAACTCCTGCCAATTGTCAGTTCCCCTGATCTTGGGATATTTTATTGACATCATAGATGTTACTATGAAAATTAACAATTAATGAGATGACTGTAAGAAAACCCTGACATTAAAAAATGAAATTACTGCCTCCCACCAGTACTGATGACCCAGTGGCCACTCTTAGAAAATACACTGACATCCATAACATGGAGCCATTTAAATTATAGACTAAAACAAATCAAACTAGGAATAATTTTATTTGTTTAATATTTCTAAGATGAAATTTCCATATATGGTCTTTTCTCAAAATTACATGAAGTAAATTTTTTTCCACATCTTCTAATCTGTATTTTTTAAAAATGACCTTTTTCAGTGCTCAAGTAGTAAATGGAATATCAAGCTTTGATTTTACTTAAAATTTGAAGAATCTAAGTTGAAAATCAACTCATCTTCAGTCTTTCAAGGTTCAGGCTCCATTCATATGGAAAAATGTAACTTGCTGGTTCAAAGACAAAAGACTTGTCTTAAAAAGACTCAGAAGTTTCCATGGATATTAAATGGGTCTTATAAAATAACATTTTGATGAGTTAAGTGTAAATGAATCAGACACATATGGATTAAGTTATCCTTGAATTTCACACGGGTTTAAAAAATAAGGGGAAAAGAGGGTCTTGGCAAAAAACATTTTGGACTTTGCCAAACCCAAAACATTTGAAAAATTGCTGAAGACATCCAACTAACCAAAATGCAGCAAGCTGCACCCAACTTTAATGAAAACCCCCACAAGTTATTTCCAATCCAAAGACTGTTAGGTTTTTCATCTGTATCTGATATTAAAAAAATTCTCTAAGTTTTAATGTCATACCAGAATGATTTTGAAGTTGCAGACACACAATCTACTTCTCTATTGGTTTAAACAATTTAACCCTAAGTTACGACGTCTTCTTCAATATTAAACAGTTCTTAAAAAACACTCTTGAGTTTTTTACAACTTGTCCATAAAATGTGCCAGTAAACTTAGTGTCTAGCTTTATCTAGATTTCACTTAGAAAAAAAAATTTCATTAGCCTCATTGTGACTTTTTTTAAAGGGCTACAGATAATTTCATTAGTGAGTCCTTACGGAATAAATACCTGAAAGAGCCCTAGTTCCATTGATTTGTATTGAACACACAGTTAGTATCCAAGCTCACACAAAAGCTTGGGAGAGTATCTACTAAGACTACTTTTTCTCTAAATTTTTTTTTTTGAGACGGAGTTGCGCTCTGTCTCCCAAGCTGGAGTGCAGTGGCCGGATCTCGGCTCACTGCAAGCTCTGCCTCCCGGGTTTACGCCATTCTCCTGTCTCAGCCTCCCCAGTAGCTGGGACTACAGGTGCCCACCACCACACCTGGCTAGTTTTTTTTTTTTTTTGTATTTTTTAGTAGAGACAGGTTTCACCGTGTTAGCCAGGATGGTCTCGATCTCCAGTAGAAAATGCATGAGTATGTGTAATCCTTAAAAATTATATACTAAGACTGTTAGTTTAAAAATAACTTAATTATAGAAATAAATTCAATGATGATCCAAGAATCACGAGGCCTTTCTGAGTCAACTCAGAGATGAAAAAAGAATACATTAAAATAAATAAACCCAAGGTAGCAACTATCACTGTAATCTCATCTTACTGCCTTGCTGAAGAGCTGTTTCCCAGAGACCTCTCCTGCCCCTAGAAAGTCTAAACTTTGTAGCTTTGCATCGTTTTCTACAACTGAACTCTGACCATCATGATTTTTCGTTTAAAGACTTTTTACTCCAAAGTATAGTTCAGATTGATAGAAGTAGATTTAGGTGTTATTCCTGTTTGTTGTTGGTTTCTTTTCTTTATTCCTTTCTTTCTCCACCCCCCACCTTTGTAACTGGCTGATAAATCCCTTCTTTCTGGTTCACTGACTTCATGCCACACCTGGTAACCAACTCCTTTTGGAAGCATTCCTTTTGTTAGAGAGTGCAGGCCTCCATGGAGTTACCTGGAAAGCTGCCATCCCTGAACACTCCAAGGAGGAATCAAGAATAGCCGGAATTGAAGCTTCTGCATGGATTGCTTTGGGCAAGGAAGGGGACTGAACTGTTGAAGAGGGATCAGATCAATTGGGGAAAGGTGTTGTAGGTAGCTCAGTGACAGGGGACCTGTTAAAACATGAAAAGGCCCTGCTTCCCTGCTGTCCCCAGCCCTGGGACCCATCAGCCTCAGTGCTTACTCACAGCGCTGGCTCTTGGCTGGTGTTTCAAATGATGAAACTTCAGCCTTAGCAAGTCACTTATCAAATTTCTCCATTTTTTCTTACTTTACAAAAAAAGCAAGTATTTCTCTGTGCTATGGTTATGGCTGAGAGTAGGATTTTCTCACTAAGATACATTAAAATGGTTAAATCAGTGAATAAGGCAAGTTTAATGCCTTTGAAGGTGAACTTGGGCACGCAAATGATGGAGTCATTCGCAAACATAAGTTTTCCACTGGTGACCAGACAATGGCTCCTTTCTCACAGACAGCCATGAGCAAAGTAAGGTAAATGAATGAGATTCATATGTTACTTAGGGACAGATTCATGGATCATAATTACTTTCCCTAAGCAATAGCTTGATTTATAATTTGATAGAATACTAGATTTGCCTACACCTTTAAAAACACATGAACTAAAAACTAATAAATTTATAATATAAAACATGATGGTAATCTGGAATCACAAACATTTCGTACCTTTATGAATATGGCTTCAATAATGGAGTGTTCATGCTGACATAAAAGGCCCTGGGCAAAACTATCAAGTAGGTGATGCTTATCCTTGATGGCCTTCTACTGTCTTTTGTCAATGTTCTTACTTTCATCTAATTCTTCCCTAAAGTTACAGGGGCTCATGTAGGTTCTTTACTAAAATACTCTACTTTCAGCATGCCCTTTTCGATTATTGTTGTATATTCCAGACTTATGCATAGAGCAATATGGTGAAGAGCATGGGCTCATGTTCTCTGCCCTTTATTTGCTGTGTGAATTTGGACTTAGAATTAAGAATTCTTCTTAAGCTTCCCAAACTTCACTCCGTTTCCTATCTGTAAACTGAGGAAATAACTGGGCCTGGGTGGTTTTGAGGATTGAGGGAGATTTTGTATGCAAGATCCTTAGCACAATGCCTGGCACATAGTAAGCTCATTAAATGTTAGCTTACAGTCAAAATGCACCTATCCAATGCTCCTAAATAGCTCTGTTCTCTCATAGATAGTAATTAGGAATAGGTGGGTGGCTGTTAAAGAAATCTGTGCTGGATCGGCAACAGGGTAATAATGTGCTGCACTCCTACAAGTAGCGTATGTTCATGTCACAGGATCTTTCTAAAAATCGCAGTTTAATCCAAATGTACAATGCTATGGTGGAGATTTTAGACACTGGGGCAGGCATCTGCCTGCAGGGGTGGGAGGTGGATAGGGGAGGGAGCTCTTTGGAATCACACTCTCTGTTTGGTTCCCTAGATCCTTGCTACTTTACATATGTGCCATGGACCAGTAGCAGCATCACCTGGAGCTTGTTAGAGATGCAGAAATGTATTACCGTCCCCATTCCTGTGCTACTGAATCTGAATCTGCATTTTAAAAGATCTCCAAGGGATCTATGTACATTTAAGTATGAGAAGCCTTGCTCTAGATCACATATCAAATTCGAATACCCTGCCTAAGAATAGAAACTTGCAAAGATCAAGTTTCAATTGTGAATCTCAGCTGCAAAAAATTCACATACTCTTCTCTTTAGGTATCTTAGATCTAAATAGTCTTTTACTCACTTGCCTTGGGCAATAAACACTTTATAATAATTGAATTTATTGTACTCCATCTTTACCTCTTAAAGGAAAAGTTGGGCCAGTAAGATGTTTTTGTGAAGACTGTTAACAGAGGCTCTCTCTCAGGCATGGATAGGAGAATTGTAGATTTCTATCTTTTTTTTTTTTTCCAAATAATTCTGTACTGTTGGAGTTTTTAATAAATATAATTATTTTATATATAAAATAATTTTTAAAGGAGATCAAGAAAATTTGTCATTTTACTTGACTAAGGGTTATATGGCTAAACGTAGGGACCTTTTAATTAAAATATTTGAGAGATTTCCCCCCAGATAGGGAATTATCTTTTATTTCCTTTATAATATTGAGCAACAGTAAACACTATTCCATGAATATAATCACACTTGATGGCATGTAACAAAACATCCCAGCAGGTTATGATTTTGAAGCACTGTTACTCTTACAGAATACCATCAGATTATTCATATGTAGCTATTTATCATGCACTATAAAAGTGATCTTTCAAACCTATTTGAAAGCAAGGGAGGAGAAAGCACTCAAACTTCCTTAGCTATTCATATCTAGGATCTATCCTTTTAAAGATAAAATCCTAAGTCAATAGACATAAGTTGTAGTATATTACCTCATCCTGTACATGATTTATTGCAGATGGAAGTCAACTAGAAACTGAATTACTTTGAAAGTTTTACTACTGACATTAAAATTCCAGATCTGGATATCTACACACCTTATAGTGCTTCTGAAAACAACTTTTTGCAGACACAAAAGGTACATCTACAACTTTATTTAACTCTATCAACATAAAAAGCAGGCACAATCATTTTCAAAACTACTGATTTCTAATTACCTACTCAGGTATCTGAACACTGTAGCCTGACCTCCCTTTGCAAATCAAGCAGTCACTTCACAATCAGTTGCATGCATTCCTAGCCAATTCCTGTTATGTTCCAGCCATTTTGCTAATTCACTCTAAGAGGAAAAGATCCCAACAAATCTAGTATCTCTTTAACTTTCATAATCACCTTTGATTGAAGTATTAATTCTCTATCCTACTTCTTAATGGAAACCACCTAAGCATTAACTGGCCAAAAATGCACCAAGCTGTTTAGCAATTATGTATTAGATATGTTGGAAGAGATCAAGGTGCACTCAAATGCCCTGTGCTATGGATATGTCTCTGATTAGCTTGTCATCTGCTCAGAAGAAGATGTAGGCTGATTCTCCCATACAGTCTAGCAGGCCAGCTGTTAGCTGCCTGTCAAGCCCTCAAGTGGACAAGTAGTCCAGGAGCAAAAATGTCACTCCTTTGATCTGGCAAGGAGCAGCTGCTGATTTATAGAGTAGGACTTTGTTCTTCCGTTCTATTTTACTTTCTTTCCTAAGGCAGAACCACAAAATCCAGGAGAAAAAAAAGTGCCGTTCCCAGCAACATCAACAAGCTCTGACAACTGCAACAGGGTTTTTCTTGGCCCTAACAAAGCTCTCAGGCATCTCCTTTGACGCTCACCTTTCCCCCTCCCCTTCCTCCCACCCCCACCATTTTTTGCAATGCGGTAGTTATTGTTTAATTCAGCTTCTGTAAATGGAATGGACTGTGGCCAGCAAGCCTGGGGCATAAACACACCTGTATGAAAGAAGCCTTATTGTAGCAACCATCTACAAGGAAGCTCACATGAACCACGCGCTCCTGAGTTCAGAAAAGAATGCCCCATTTTTTCTGACAGCAAATTTTACCCTAAGTGAGTTTCTATTTTTGGTGCCACCAACCTATGATGACCACATTTGAACTGCTTCCTTTCCAATGGCATTACACCCTTTAAATCAAAGAGATAAAAGGATTACATTTTCTTTCTTTTTTTTTTTTTTTTTATCTGTGAGCAAACAGATCCATCAAAAATGTTTATCCACTGCCTGTAACATCAATCATTGAGAGCTGGGTAAACGTCCAGAAAGGCTTTAGCAATGCATTATCAAAGATGCTATAATGTTGATTTCATTACCACTGATTTATATTGACATGACTTTCCCCAAGTAACTTATAAGGGAGAAAAAATCAACAACGAAATCTACATAAGACATGTGCATTGTCTTGTTAAGAATTAAACTGGTTTCAAATGCATACTCCCGTTCTCGACAGATAAATCTGTCAGACTAGAGATGCCCTATCAAGCAAGTGGGACATGCAATAATGCTTTGAGATATACTGTGAGAAGTCATCAGCCACATGTAGGTATGTATATGTATGTGTATTGTGTATGTGTGCACATGTACATGTATGGAAACACACACACACAGCAATAAACTTTGCCAGAGGTGAATTCATTCACACCTGGCTCAGTTTTCTGTGCCGCTGCTGAAGTAGGGGTGATAGGGACACACAGACACGTATACACACATACATATAGAGAGAGTTATCAATTCTAGGATATTTAGACATATTACTGCATAGATTAAAGACAGGAATTTTGTCGGGGGGTGGTGGGGGGTGAAAATGCCAGAAACAAAGGAGAAAAGAATGGTTGCTAAACATTCTCACTTCTATTACACTCGATCATGCCATGTTCTAGTGTTCGCTCCCTTCCCCTCTGTCTAGGGGAACAGACTTTTCTCACCTTCATTTCTTGCTTTAACCTACATCACCCTTTTGCCAATCAAAAGTTACTAATCACCCACCTCCTCCATGTTCACAGAATTGTATTCATAGATGCTTTCTCTAGGGGCGTGTGTGTGTGTGTGTGTGTGTGTGTGTGTCCCAATGAGAGACTGGGTTTGGCAAGAGAAGGGGGTGGAAGGTAAAGCTAGGTATAAAGGAGCAGATATAATGTAAGGCTTGTTTTCATCCTGTTTTAATCCTAAAAAAAATTAAACCAAGTAATTTTTAAGGTCCATAGTAATCTATATATGTGTCACACATTGGTAAATCTTCCATATTCTATACTTAACATAAAACAAATTTAATGACAGAATATAAGACAAAGTTATATATAAAATGATAAATAATACACACATATCTAGTTATATGAGTTTCTTTCTCCGTATATATGAAAATGCAAGTTATGCCTTTAAAGATTTTTATTTTTCACACCCACAGAAACAAACTGAAAATCACAATTGCAGAGTACACAAATAATTACAAATCAAAATAGCCCATAGTCAGTAAATGAGTGTCACGAGGTCAATTAAAGAAGGTAAAGATAAAGACTAATCTCAAATTCTTGGAGGAAGAAAGCTGAACCAGATGAAAAGAACGTGGAATATTGGAAGAAAAGAAAACAAGGAAATGGCATGCTATAAAGCACCAGTGTAGAACAGGGCCGATTTTGTGGAAGGGAGGATGAAGGAATTGAACTCTGACTGGCTTCGATCTGGAAAACATGGCTATGATTAGCACGCAAGCTGGTGGAGGTTCTTGAGTGATAAATTGAATCCTTGAAATTCCTAAATGGTAGAATGATAAAATATGGTGTTTGAGGAAGATCTTTCCAAGAGCTATGTATAGGATGAACTGAACTGATGAGAATCTAGAAGCTGAGAAGATAGAAAGTTCTTGTCCAATCCAGGCATAAGAGGGAAACAAAATGAACTCTGATGAAGGTGGTAGAAATGAAAAAGAAGTAGGGTATTTGGTTGGGAGACTGCTGATAAATTACACTTAGATGAAAAAGGAGAGATACAAATACAAAAGATATTGAGAGGATAAGTCTGAGAATTTATGTTTAGTATGTTATGGTGTACAGTTGATGAAAATTGGAAATAGATGAGAAATTCCTATTTGTTGTGGTGGGAAGAGGTGAACTCAAATTTTCAAAAGTTACCTTTGGTTTGACAATAGGACTTTCAGGCTGAGATAGTATGTAAGCCACTCAAGAAAACAAAAAACAAAAAACAAAAAACAAAAAACAAAAAACAAAAAACAAGGACAAAAGAAGAGCAAAAGGTAGTGACGTAACTTCAAAACGTCTAATTTCTTCCTATTTTCCAAGCTATATGAATATTCCAGAGCTGCAGGGGTAGGCAGTAGGATAAACTGCCTGGCTACTTCCAAAAAAATTACTTCCTTCCTCTTCCAAATTATCCTGTAAGTTTTAGACAGTTCTTTATCTGATCATGATTGGCCAAGTCAATTGTTAGTAAAAACCTCTGTGGTCAAGGCCTTGTTTCTAATAGGTCCAATTCACTTTTTCTTCACATTTTGAGTTAATTTGTGTGACTAGATTTAGAGGCCGATGATAATTACATAGATGTTACACTGGGTGTTGCTACACAAATGACGTTCCACTCCTTACTTAGCAAAAGTAAGTTTAGTAATGGAACTTATCAGAGAATTTTTAAAACTGGAATAGGAAAATATATATAAAAGACGATGTGTTTTTAAGCAATAGCATAAAACAATCAAGGGTGGGTTTTCTCTAGGTAGTGACAACTAATTTAGAAGAGAATTGATAGGACAAAGTGTTACATTTAAAAGGGGCTCCATTAAGTGTGATGGCTTCCAAATTGTGTCCTCCTTTCAAACCATATTTTTCTTTTTAAATGGGCTTTTAAGGTGAAAAATATAGCACTTCACCCAAAATGGTGTGGAAACAAATGGTTCTCAAGTCTCTATTCTTCAACTCAGGCCAAACCACCCCAACACACGGGCAATCTAAAGCCACTTGGAGGGAAGGTGCTATGCATGTGAATATCCCCGTGGCCCTTTCATTTGTCTGGGGATCTCTTTTTTCTAAAGCAGCAGGGGATACTTCAGAAGACCAGATTGGCATGCCAGAAGTGTTTGGATGGACCAGGCTCTTATCCTCCTCTCAATTCTCCTGCTGCTTTAAAAGAAAGGATGTGGCAGAGGACACATTCGGAAGGTGGCAACATTCTTAGGGCCCTTTATCAATACCACTGCTTTCTTTAAATTGTAGCTTGGTCTCTTGTTTGAGAGGCTGAGATTTTAGCACTTTTAAAGGGAACCATAAGTGAGAAATCTCCTAGGTGTTAAACTTTAGAGTGGCTTCAACCCAAAATATGAAAAAATGAGATTAAAACACAGAAAGTCAAGTAATATTAAGAAAAAGATCCAACAAACAAAATATCATGAATATGCATATGTATATTCTTTCTGTTTAAACCAAATGCTATTTAACCAGTTTATACTGGCATCTAGTAAAGGTGCCGATGGAGAAGAAAAATCAAAGATCTAAACAATTTTAAAACTCACTTTAAATAAATTACAGTTCTAACAGCTACACATCTAACAATAGCTTTAAAAATTATTAAAACACATTATGTCAGAAAGCAAAAAAAAAAAATCTATTCATGAATACATGACTTAATATCCTCACATTTATGATGTTCACACATCAAAGACCAAATTCCAAATAAAATTTCCCGACTGCCTTTTCTTAATGACAAATTAAACATCTTTTACTTTGATTTGACAGCCGGGTAGCGTTCTGTATCTTCTCCAGAGATGTTATATGCAGTCTTTCCAATGTGACGGTATTATTACCCACAAAATTTTTAGCATCATCCCGTAATCATAAAAGACATAAAATATATCTTTATAAACCACAAGAGACCTAGCAAACCAGCAGTTATGCCACATCTGCTTTAGTCCTTAAATATTTTAGCTTTAGAGGGTTAGTTAGCAGATTTTTCCCCCCGATTTGCTGAGAAATAGAGACATCAACCTTTGATTCTGACATTACCCACAAAGCTGTAATCTCCAATAGACAAAAAAGCAAACACATTGTACCACAATTTGAAAGCATTTTTACAGCATATTCAGATTTCACATCTTGTATCCGAATTTTCTAAAGTGGTTTAACTTAATTTTTAGAAATAGAAACGATGGCATTTGAAATATTTCCACTTTCACAATACAGATAAAGTAACAACACTATTTATCAAAAAATAACTTGGCCAGGCATGGAGGCTCACACCTGTAATCCCAGCACTTTGGGAGACTGAAGTGGGTGGATCACCAGCCAGACCAACGTGGAGAAACCCTGTCTCTACTAAAAATACAGAAAAAAAAAAAAATTAGCCGGGCATGGCGGCGGGTGCCTGTAATCCCAGCTACTCGGGAGGCTGAGGCAGGAGAATCGCTTGAACCTGGGAGGAGGAGGTTGTGGTGAGCCGAGATCATGCCATTGCACTCCAGCTTGGGCAACAAGAGTGAAACTCCATCTCAAAATAATAATAATAATAATAATAATAATAATAATGATAATAATAAAATAAAAACAAAACAACAACAACAAAACCTTAATTTAGTACTTGGTTTAACTGCCACAGATTATTTAGAGTCAGGTAATGTATAAATAAACAAAAAGCAATTAATACTTTTAAAGTCAATGTGCTAACTAACCAGGACCACACTATTTCTTTGCCCTGGGCTGGGCTTTCTGCTATGGCCATCTGGCTAACATACCCTTCAAAGTGCTCATCACAGAAATATCTTTGAGGTAACTTCCCTGATTCCAAAGTCTGATTAAGAAGCACTTCCTCAGTGGTACCGAGCTATTATGCCCAACACAGTGTTTATTCACAACTGTGATTTACTTGTCTGACTTTCCTACTAGATAGCCTTAGAGAGCAGGGGCCACATCTTAAGTTTTATTATTGACACTGTGTCAGGAATATAGTACACTCTAAATAAAATGTTTGTGAGTGAATAACTAAATGAGTGAATGACAATAGGATTCCTTCATCTCCGATATAACTTAGAATTGAAAATAAAGAGCCCAGAGTTTGGGGATTTTCTTATTCTCATTTGATAAGAGGTATAGCTGAATCCTTCATGAAATGATTTGTCCCGGAGCGGTACAGAACTAAGGTGGGAAATAACTCTGGCTTTCTGACGCTGGTCTAGTTATTTTTGTACTCACAAACAACTTAAGATACAGACTAGAAGTATTAGGTAAAGGTGTGAATCTATCTGGGCATTAGAGAGCCAGGTAAATTGTGGGTACAGAAGTGATGGAGGAAAAGGATTTAACTTGGAAGAAATTGGGCCTCTGGCTTTTCTAGGCTGGCAGGCAGTATGCACAGTATAGGACATAACTGTATTGGGGATGATAGGGGCAGTTGACTCAAGTGGAGAGGAATGAGAACTGAGGTCAATGAAGTGTTATGAGTGTGTGTGTGTTGTCGGGGGGGTGTTGGGAGAGAGGGATAGAGAACAGAAAGTGAAGGACGAAGATTTGTGAGACTGAGAAAGGAAAGGAGACAAAAGAGAAATAGGGGCAACATGATGAAGCCCTATCTCTATGAAAACCTTAAAAAATCAGTCAGACATGGTGGCATGTATCTGTGGTCCCAACTACTCAGGAGGCTGATGTGGGAGGATCGCCTGAGACCAGGAGGTGGAGGCTGCAGTGAGCTGAGATGGTGCCACTCCACTCCAGTCTGAGCAACAGAGCCAGAACTTGTCTCAACCCCCAAAACAAAAAGCTTTTTAAAAATATTTTTTCTGATATCTTTGTAAGGACATTTTGCTCCCAAATGTGCTCTGAAGAACTCTAGTATCAACAGGTATTTCTCCAGAATAGTGGCCAAGGTCAAATAAATATGGAGAAAATAAATGTGAAGGTAAACAAAGTGAAGTCACTTTCTCTGCTTCAGGTTGTGTCACAGCCTTTAACAGAGTGATATGTATTATGGATCTCTAAGAGAAGGTGATGGTACAAATTAACTCCTGATTCTAGTTGTTCAGATTTTGAGGGTCACTAGGGTTCCAAGTATTTGAAAAGAAAATGAAGCGGCATCCTAATTTTTAACATAAATTATATTTTTAAGCCTTTTATCAACTTAAAAATAAGCTTTCTTTCCATCTTTAGATTTCCACAAGTCAGATTCAGAGACGAAGAACCACTTGTAGGGCTCTTGTTTATATCTAAGCTGTTCATAATTCTACCTCCCAAGATTATTATAAAACATGAGCACCCCATGACTACCCCAAATATGACACCTTGACCCCTAAAATGTGCTGGCTGAAAACGTTCTTCAGAACTTTGCTATCTCAAAGGTAATTTTATTATTAGGGAATTATATTAGGCTTAAATGCTTTCTCTGCCTTTTCCTTTCCTTACTTTTGTCATATTTTTCCTACTCAATGAAATATTTTTAAAAAACGCGATTATTGGGTATTTTACTATGCCTAAAATGTCTGCTTCAAAATAGCTGTTTGAAACCAAAGAATAATCTTAAGAATAAGATGTATGTGTGTGTGTATGTATGTATGTATACATATATACATACATTTCACATATATACATATATATTTTCAATACCTTCTTGATGTTTCATTAATCAGAACTGTGATTGAGCTGTGTGTGGCCATCTAACTTTAGCATGTCTGCTACATGTGTTGGAGACACATGCATGCAGAGGGTAGGAGGAGGTGGGGACCATGTTAGGAGGAAGGAGAAATGAGAAGAGGAAAGAGACAGGAAAAGAGGAAGTGCTGCTTTGGATAATGTATATCAATGTACATCAAATGCTCCCAATCAATTCTACTTTCTTGTTTACAGAGCTTACAAGTACAAAATCAGCTTTTACTTATAACTGTGTTAACCACCACCTGCCTGCCCTCTGAACCTCACTGTCCCGAGATGAGGTCAGCCTGGGGAAGGGCGCTGGGTCTATAAGCAATCCTGTCATTCAGGCTAACAGCAGTGATGCACTCACAGGAGGCAAAAATGACTCAATTGTTGGGCTTATTGACTCCAGGGAGCACAGCTACTCTATTATTACCACGGAGTGCAAACACCCTGAGCTCTGTTTTGGTCCACTTAAAATTACTATTTGCTGTGAAGAATTGGCAAAGCAATTCTTAAAATGATGGGGGTGAAAGTCAGGCAAGCGCCATTATGGGCTTTTCCTTCCGTTTCAGCAGAAGTAAGCAGTAGAGCACTCGTTCTGAGCCTGACCCACTTAGTTAACCTTTTATTCACTTTGTTGTATTAACATATATTAACTGGCTATATAAGCCCTAGGGGGGATAAAAAACCTCATGACCAAATTATGGTTCCATTTTCATGGGTAACCTCTCCTTGGGTGGAAATTAAACCCCAATATAAATACATTTTAGGTCCATCTGACATTGAGGAGGAATGCCAAAAAACAAATGCTGAACAACGGTCCTGCACAGACCACAGCAACCATGGAGTGGCTGGGTAAATTACACACAAAAGGAACTATTTCAAAAACCAAATAAATTTAATTAAATAAGTTACAAAATTATTTTCCTATCTCTTATCTACTCCCCTTGGTTAATATCCATGACATACTGATGTTGCATAATTGCTCTTATGGAATGCTGCAGCTCAGAGCCGTAATGAGCTGCCTTTGCACAAAGGCAGCAAAAGTGGTTTCCCTACAGAGTTATCTTCTCAATTATTTATACTTGCAACACTTTCACATAATGGCAGTTTTAAAATCAAACAAACAAAGCAAACCGTACAATAAAGGAAGGAGGCAAGAAGGTGCAGGGACCTCCTCCTTTCTCTTTTGAACACCAGAAGCGATGGGCAAGCCACATGAAGTCAATGAATCTGGTTCCTGGAAAAGTCTCAGGGGCCTTGCAACCAGGCGACATCAAAGCATTTGGAGAGTGCCACCTTGGTGAGGGATTAGACATGCTCTGCATACCTGCTTCGCTTTTAATCTGTCATATCTAAATATATAAAGGAATGCAAACTTTATTTCTTCTGTTTGTAAGTTTGTCTTTGAAAATTCCTAATCAGAAGACTTGCTACTCACCCCCACTCCTGGAAAAAAAAAAAAAAGGTGCTAAACTGTCAAAGTGATGTCAGTGTAAACAGAAAATGGCCTGTGTGTTGTACCTGTCCCTCAGGCTGTGGAAGGGCCTGAAGGTTTTTAACAGTGCTTGTTTCCACTGTCCACACCTGCCTTTGGTTAATCACTCAAAAACTTACATACAGCAGAAGAAAAACGGCTTGGCAGTTATACCATATATGGACATACAAAATAACATAAAGGGTATATTTAAATATTAAGGCAGAACTATAGTGTTATTTCTAATATTTAAATTTGGTATACATTTGGAATGAGCTGCTTACTGCTACCATCCAACTCAGACTTACTTTGTTCTTAGTGCCTGGCTCAGTCTCCTGGTTACAGTAGATGCTCAATAAATGTTAGCTACGTGATGCTTTCAAGTTAATTCATAGATGTGGTTGCAGATTATATTTTTATAGTTTAAAAAATTAAAAGTGAAATTTGGATACACATTTTGGACCTGCATAGCATTGATACTTAGTTTGATTCTCCATTAAACAAGCATAGATTTTGGCCTTTAGGAAATAGGTAACAGCCTCTACTTAAACAGGTATTCCACATCAATTAATAGTCACTCATATATCCATGACTCAAGATATTCATTAGCAATACCAATGAAACAAAGATTTTACATCACCTACTGGCCATTTCCAAATAACAAAATGTTAAAGCAACTATTTCCTTAAAGTCCTATGGGAAAGATTATAGAAGAGAGTAAAAAAGTAATTTTAAAAGCCTCAAAACTTAATTCTTACAATATGCCTACATGCACATACATTGAATTTACACACATATGCACCTATTTTTCATAAATGTGTCTTGTGACCTTAAATCCCACTTGACTTGACACCCTCGGGGGGGGGAAAAAAAAAAGCTTGAGGAGATTTTTTTTCCTCCTAAGTACACAGGTACTACTATGAAAGGTCAGAAGGAAAAAAATATACCCTGGGGAAAAGAAATCAGACCATGAATGATCCATAACCCAGCTGAGGTCACGGAAGAGAAGCTCTTGGAACTGCGCTGGGATCCGCCATCTTGTTTTGCTTTGCCCCAAGAATCAAACTAAACTGATATCATATTGTGTCCACTTGCTGCCACTTAAAGTTGTTCTTAGCTATGAAGAGCTAGGAATGAGCCATAGTTTCTTGGCCACTTCCTTTCTTTCTGCCATCCTCACCTCCAAGGTCAAAGCGATTGGTGGTATGGTGGGATCTGAGGGGTTAGCAACCTTGCAGTTGTGGCCCCAATTCTACCTATCAATATAAATGTATACCCCACTGTTGGTCTCTGAGCAGCACTAGCCACCATCAGTACTGAAAATGATCTGAGTATGTGCATGTGTGGTTATGAACTGGACAAAAGAAGATGGAGAAGCATAAGAATGCAAGGGGAACACAGATGATAATAAGAAAACTCTTGTGCCAGAGTATTCAAGACACATCTCTGCTGTAGACCAATATAAATCTGACTGAACTCTGGCATACTGCAAATATGTCCCATGACATGCATAATGTACTTTTCAAATATGTGAATGTAACAACTGGTATGTGATTAACGACTATGTGAAAGATTAAATATTGGGGTCTAGAAGAGAGTGGGGTAGTTTTTGCATGTTCAAATATGGACAGGTTCTGAAGGGAGGTCTCAGTCTCTGAGTTTCCCATTTGAAAAGTGCTCCCTCTGGCAGTGAAATGTGAAGGTTAGTAGAGGATGGGGGAAAGTGACTTGATTCTGAGAGGCCTGGAGAATGAAACCAAAAGCTGAAGTGGAGCCGAGAGGGTGTGGCTTTCATCCCTGGGAGGACTCTGGCTGATGGGAATAGAAATTGCTATCGGTGGCTTGAGGGTAGTAAGATCATATGGCTCTCAATTCCCAAACGTAACAGAGTCGTAAGAAACCTTAACCTCTATTTTTTTTTTTTTTCCAGCTTTCCTCAACCGCAGCAACACACTCTTTCATGGAAGGCCAGCCAATTAACCAAGCATTAAAAAACCCCACAAACCTATACCAATAGCTTGCAGGACAAAAAGAAAGACGTGTGAAGTCAACACTTGTTGTTATAAACAACAAGCCAGGATGTTCAGGAGCCACATAAATTGAAATAGGCTATGGCTGAAACAAAAACAAATCACCAGAAGAAATGAAATCTCTCTCTCCTTTCCTCAAGTATCCTGTGTGTGTTCTTTTGCATTTAATCCACAGTGACAAGCCTTCAGCTTCTCTGTGACTGGTGCAAATCTGATAAGGGGTTGGCACAGATATACTGAGCCTAGTTTACAATTTGTTTTGCAACTTCCTTTCCCAGATAAACATAGTAGTACAACTTCTGGATTAAAAAAAAAAAAAAAAAAAAGTTGTGTTTACTTGTCCTATTCTTAAGATTTTTGTTTTCTTTCTCTTGAATGTCCCCTCAGGATGCTGGCCTGAAATCTAGAAAAAGCTGGATTTCAGTTTCAGTCTCCAAGGTATTCTACTGTTCAGCTGGGCCATGCGCTAGGAGGGAAGCTCTCTACCTTGCTGATTTAATTAACAGGATTCTTTTCATTATTATGGGGATTTAGTTTCTTCTTGCCTTTCAGTGTTTAGGAAACACTGATTTATGTTTTATATTTTGAAGGAAAATTTATTGTTCTTTGACAGCTGAGGCTCTGTAAATCCCTGGCACCAAAGGGACCCCAGGGAGGTGTCCCAGTTGCCTTGCCCTCCCCACCTATACGCTGTCATCTCAAGGGCCCCCTCCAGAAGTGAGGAGAATCGTCAGCTGCTCAGTGCCCAACCCACTCCTCCTCCCACTGATCATTATGCCAGCAGGGGTTGGCCCATTCCCATTTATGAATGGTGGTATCCCGGATTCATTTAAGTGAAGCAAACAGTCCATGAATCTGACCTGGATTTAGTCTCTTGACTTAATAGAGCTCATTGAATCAAGTGGAAGAATGTGCTGTACTTATTATAATAACCATGGCTGAACCAAAATTCAGGGTAAATTTTGTAAAGATGAGTATGCTTGGGAGGGCAACAAAACAAAATATTTGAAGTTAGCACTATAGAAAATCTGGCATAGATGATTATCACAGTTCTACTGGGTTATCAGTCCTCTAAATGACACAGTCCATCAAATTCTGACTTGGAGAACAAGTGAAACATGTAGTGAACACTCTGGAAGACTTGTAGCTAATGTATATTTTAGGTGAAAAATTTCAGGTGTCAGTTAATGCTCATAATTTTATTACATTAAAGTTTCCTTTTCTTCGAGACCATCCTGGCAAAAACGATGAATCCTGTCTCTACTAAAAATACCAAAAATTAGACAGGCGTGGTGGCAGGCGTCTGTAGTCCCAGCTACTCAGGAGGCTGAGGCAGGAGAATGGCGCAAACCCAGGACGCGGAGCTTGCAGTGAGCTGAGATCGCACCACTGCAGTACAGACTGGGCGACAGAGTGAGACTTTGTCTCAAAAAAAAAAAAAGAGAGAGAGAGAGAGAGTGTTTCACTTTTTTGCCCAGGCTGAAGTGCAGTGCTATGATCATAGCTCATCGTATCCTCAAAATTCTGGGCTCAAGCAATCCTCCTGTCTCAGTCTCCCAAGTACCTAGTACTACAGGTGTGCACCACCACACCTGGCTACTTTTTAAATTTTTTGTAGAGATAATATCTTGCTATGTTGCCCAGGCTGGTCTCAAACTCCTGGCCTCAAGCAATCCTCCCACCTCAGCTTCTCAAACTGTTGAGATTATAGGTGTAAGCCACTGTGCACAGCCAACAACATTTCCTTTTCTAAGAGGGCTTCATACTTCATAACTTGCTTTCATTCATATTATTATAATTAGCATTTATTGAGCTAGACACTAAACTGAATGCATACATGTATCCTCTTATTAAATTCTCCCAAAAACCCTATGGAGTGGATAATGTTATCAGCATCCCCATTTTCTGGTTGGGGAAACTGAGAGTTAGCAAAATCTGATAATAAGCCTAAATTCACCAGTTAGTAAGTGGCAAAAGTGGGAGTCAGATACACTCATGCATACATGTGCGCACACACACATACACGCATGCATGCAAATGATTGGGGGCTAGGAAATTAGTAATATTTAGGGTTGTTTTTCCTGTCTTCTCAGGAGAGGCCTGCAGCTAAAAGACCTTCTGGGAACCAGCAGGAACCTGATCACAAGCTATCTTAAACCCAGCACACTCTTTATCCGCTATTTCCCAGTCAGGTAGAGAAACTGAACCAATTATTACAGCAGACACATAAAATGGAGCCTTGGAAACTACTTCATCTCTAGAAAAGCTCTAGACCAGAACTTTTCACTTACTAAATTTGAAAACCAGTAGGTTCTAAGGAAGAATATAGAAAAAACATAGAATGTGCATAGAATTCTATAGTGGTTAGCATTTTTAAAGTCTTCAAAATTAAGAGAAATTAGTGTGGGAAGGTGGTACAGCTGGTGAGGAAAAAAATAAACGAAAGTAAGCCTTTACTCTGAACCTGATTCAACAGGTCCATGCTAATTTTCTCATTCATCAGTTCTGAAGGGTTAAATATGAATAACCCTTTTGAAATTTGAATTATCTTTGTTTATTCAGCCTGTCCATCAGGATCGTTAAATGCAGACTGTAACTGTCCTAAAAATTCAGACTTCTTGAATTTTCCTACAAAGGAAATCCTAAACAGATTTTTATCTCCAATCATACTCTAGGGAAACACCTGGGTAAAATGTCACCTAAGGGCACTAACTCATCATTGTACTGAACACAACCTAAAAGAGTTTCAGGATCAATGACAGAGGGAAGCAAGAGAACACTTGAAGCAAATCAACACAGTGGTGAGAAGTCCATACCAGAGACATGAGTAGGAATTCTTTACACACACAGAGAATTTCAAAATGGTAGTCTCTCTTTCTTATCGCATCTCTATTCCATCTACAAGAAAATTTTCCATTATCTTCCTTCAAATGGTCTTCTGGTTCCCCTGGTTCATCTCCTTTCTCTTATTAATAATCTTTGATTGCCTGCAGAAATTCTAGAAGTCACAATTCTTGATCCCCTTTAACAAATATTTATTCAGTGTCTGCTGCCTACTGGGCATTACATCAAGGACCTTGTCAGGAAGTATATAAAGAAGAGACTGTATAACAAGCCACATTTGTCAAATAAAAAAAGCACTAAAATTGGGATTAATTTCATATCTTAGGGATCTCTGAATTTAATTAGAGAAACAAGACATACAGCCCTCTATCCATTAAGTTTTGTGTGATGAGAGAGGCAGCACAATTTAATGAAGAGTATGGGATTTGGAAATCTGGGTTTGAACTCTGGCTATGCCACTTACTGAGTGATTTTGGACAAGTTATTTAATCTTTCTGTGTCTTCATCTCCTCAAATGTAAAATGAGAACAAATTATATAGTCTACTTCAAAGACTCAACCTGAAGATGAAATGTGAAGTCCAATTTGTATTGTAAAGACATTAGAACAGCATGTGAGAATTACAAGGAAACATATTTAAATAATTCTACAAATAAATGTTAATGCTTACAATCCTGTAGACACTGCAAGGCATACATGGATGAAGAAGATTTAGTCTTGCTCTCAGAAAGGTTGGAGTGTAGCAGTAAAGCGATGACCATGCAATAAGATGAAAGAGTCTCAATGCAGAAGAGTGGCTATGGGTATGCAGAAAAGGTGAAGATAACCTGGATGAGAGGGGGAGGAGGAGAGGAAGCTTCGGGCCCTTCCTTGAAGGATTCTGACAGGAGGGATTGGGAAGGACAGAAGGAGAGAGAACATTCCAGATAGAGAAAACTACTTAAGCAAATGCACAGATACAGCAAGTACTCCTAGTCATAAGCTTAGTAGAAAAGGTACTGGACTGAAGTTAGGTGGTAAGTTTGAATCCTGCTGGTGCAATTTCTTAGCTATGTGACCTCTCTGACTCACCATTTCTCATCTGTAAAATGGAGATGATACCTACCTCATAACTGTAACAATTAAAGATTTTAGGCATTGGCTCATGCCTGTAATTCCAGCACTTTGAGAGGCCTAGAGGCAGGAGGATTGCTTGAGTTTAGGAGTTTGAGTCCCAGCTACTCTGCAGACTGAGGTGGGAAAATCACGTGATCCCAGGAGTTTGAGGCTGCAGTGAGCTATGACCATGCCACTGCAGTTCAGCCAAGGTGACAGACAGAGACTCTGTCTCCATAAATAAATAAATAAATAAATAAAGATTTATCCAAATAATGGGCATATTTGGATAAATTTTTGGATAAATACTTGTACAAATATTATCAACATTTTATGTACTTAAAATTTTTGAAGGGCCAGGCACGGTGGGTCAAGCCTGTAATCCCAGCACTTTGGGGAGACCTTGTTAGGCGGATCACCTGAGGTCGGGAGTTCGAGACCAGCCTGACCAACATGGAGAAACCCCATCTCTACTAAAAACACAAAATTAGCTGGGCATGGTGGCACATGCCTATAATCCCAGCTACTCAGGAGGCTGAGGCAGGGAAATCACTTGAACCCGGGAGGCAGAGGTTGTGGTGAGCCGAGATTGCACCATTGCACTCCAGCCTGGACAACTCAAAAAAAAAAAAATTGGAAAGAGTAATTTAAAAAATCCTCAATATTACCAGAATTATGATTAGTGGCTAGTTTATGTGTACAGTGGTCCAATCATAGCACTAATTTCTATAATCACTTAAACATTGGAGGATGAGCATCAAAATTTGTGTTATTGACTTGTACTTGGTATTTTATCTACAACGACCCCCTATTGGAATGTACATGAAATAGAGCAAGTAATAAGTGAGACAGCCTGAATTTTAAGCTATTTTGCTAGATTTTGTCTGATTTCAGAGTATCATGTTCTCCTTACACTGACGTGAGTGAGCATAAACACAATAGGTGGATCTTTATTCAGAGCTCACAAATTATTCATCCAAATATTTAGGCATGTAAGAACAACATACCCATCTAGGTATTGTTCCTTAAAGTCAAGGATGAAGGAAGGTATACTACATAGTCACTGGAGCATGGATACTGATGCTGGAATAAGAAAAATAAGAAGAAATGGAGGCTGGAGATTAAAGTCCCAGCAACGCTTAGCAACCTATACTGCTCTTCAGGTACCACCTTTTTCTTTTTATAAAAGAATTCTTAGAAATCTTATAAGGCTAAAGGGGAGAATGATGCAGAACCTATTTCACTGATAAATAAAAACAGGTCTTCTAAAAATCCTTTAATTTGAGCCCACATGGGATGATGACTTATGGATCACAAAGTGAGAAAATGGACCTCCATGCTTCCTTTGGCAGATAACAATCTCTTATATCTCAATTTCACCAAATGAAGACAGTAGAAATACAGTCTTGACTTAGTTTAGAAGAACTATAGTCTCAGAATCGCCTGTGTTCTGAGGATAAAACAATAAAAAGTTATAAAGTAATCAAGTCCTTCAATTTAAAAAGAAAAACTACTATGGAGGTCGAGTGGAATCTGTTGTTCTACATCCTTTATCTAGACTGGAACTGACCAGTCTGACAAACACGGGTGGAAGCTGAAATTTAACCAGCGCTCGGTTACCTTAGAGCATTTTGTGGGAAGTTAATAAACTACACAGGGCATACAGGAAGTGCTCAATAAGTATTTGCACCATTATAATTAAAAGAACTATACTTCAGCTGGGTGCGGTGGCTCACGCCTGTAATCCCAGCACTTTGGGAGGCCAAGGCGGGCAGATCACGAGGTCAGGAGATGGAGACCATCCTGGCAAACACGGTGAAACCCTGTCTCTACTAAAAACTACAAAAAACAAGCTGGGCGCGGTGGCGGTGCCTGTGGTCCCAGCTACTCGGGAGGCTGAGGCAGGAGAATGGCATGAGCCCGGGAGGCGGAGCCTGCAGTGAGCCGAGATTGCACCACTGCACTCCAGCCTGGGAGACAGAGCGAGACTCCGTCTCAAAAAAAAAAAAAAAAGAAAAAAAAAATTAAAAAGAAAGAAATTTAACCAGCGCTCACAGCCGGGAGGTAACAGATCTTGTTTTCTATTGGTAAAAGCACACCCCAAAGGTTTCAGAAGGGCCAGGAAAAAAACAAAACAAAACAAAAACAAAACTCTTGTTCATTTTTAACCCCGAAGAGCCAAATAAATCTAATAAATTCTCCATTTGTTAATCAAACATGGCATATAAAGCTCTCTAGGATGCAGCCCCTGTAGAATAAAGCTGCCAAACCACCTTGGATAAATTTTTAATGAGATGTTTGCCTTGATGATAGGTATCACCAAGAAAAGGTATCTTGTGATGCCTGTGAAATATGTAGGCTTGACTAGA
The DNA here is from genome assembly GCF_047675955.1 of Chlorocebus sabaeus. Classification (NCBI taxonomy): domain Eukaryota; kingdom Metazoa; phylum Chordata; class Mammalia; order Primates; family Cercopithecidae; genus Chlorocebus; species Chlorocebus sabaeus. Next base: position 12,749,470 of record NC_132929.1, read on the forward strand.
GGAGGCCCATGTAACCCTGTGTGGATTATGTTAATCACAGGGCTAAAAGAAGCAGCATGGAAAAGAAAATGCGAAATGATCAGTTCCAATAGAACATGAAGCGTAAACATACGTTCTGTTCAAGGGACAGCCACTCAGCTTGTGTTAGAAGTCATTAACTACACTCAGACTCAGTTTTCCTGCTACTGTGTGCTATTTTATGTGGCTTGAAATAATTTCAAGGAAGTGGTCTTCCTAGCATTTTCAGGGAAAAACACCACAGCGCTTAGTCTCTGGCTTTAACTTTGGGAGCTGAAGGTTGCTTTCTGCCTCACTGTCTGTCTGTCTTCTCCTGATCCAAAGTGGGAAAGAATTTGGTTCACTCAAAGTGTGCCCCCACCTTTTGTGTTGTTCCCAGAGCTCGTGTTTCAGCACCACTTAGCATAACTTCATACTTAAAACACAGTGTGGAGCCTGATACGCCAGTGACCTCTCGGCATTGTTGGGGGGAAAAAAAAAAAAAAAACGAAATGTGAGTGGTCCTGTCAAGCTAACTACATTTAGAGAGTCGGCACTAAAACAACAAGAAACAAAGACTCAAGTCCTGGTTGGAAGGCCGCAGGAAGAGCAGCTATAAAGAGAAACCAAAGGAAGCAAAATGAGAATTCAAACATTGACTTAGTTTGCCCTTGCATACGAGGGCTTCATTGTGGGAAATCTCACCCTCCAAGGTCAGACATGATGAGATATTCCCAGAGTATCCAAGGACCTCCATGGTCACTGATGTGGACTGATATGGAAATGAATATGCTTAAATAACATTTTGGCTTAGGAGTATCATTTTTGTCTGGCAAGTTTGCCTTCCCAATCTTAAAAAATTAAACTGAGCTCTTTCCACAGGATAATGCAGCACATAGAAAAGAACTGGAAGGAGTAGAAGGGAGAGCATTGGTCAGTTAGAACCTGAAGGTTTAGTTCCAGTCTGACCCGAGGAGCTTTGCAACAGTGAACAAGCCCTCAAGCCTGGAAGAGCCTGTGTTTCTTCATTTGTAAAAAGGGAAAAATCTTGTTCACTTTACAGAGCTGATGTGAGAATCAAGTGAGACAGCATATATAAAACTGCCCTGAAAACTGTAAAGGGCTATAAAATATAAGATAGTGTGAGGCCCAGCGCGGTGGCTCATGCCTATAATCCCAGCACTTTGGGAGGCCGAGGTGGGCAGATCATGAGGTCAGGAGTTCGAGATCAACCTGACCAACATGGTGAAACCCCATCTCTACTAAAAATACAAAAATTAACCGGGAGTGGTGGCGGGCACCCGTAATCCCAGCTACTTGGGAGGCTGAGGTAGGAGAATCGCTTGAACCTGGGAGGCGGAGGTTGCGGTGAGCCAAGATCACGCCTCTGTCACTCTAGTCTGGGTGACAGAGCGAGACTCCACTTCAAAAAAAAAAAAAAAAAAAAAAAAAGTGTATATATATAGTGTGGTAAAGAGGTATTTTTATATGGAATCAAAAGGGTTTTTGTGTGTGTGTGTGTGTGTGTGTGTGTTTGTTTTCACCTCATTTGACGTTTTAACTACTGAGATCCTTCTTTTTCTTTTTTTTTTTTTTTAATGTTACTTTTTATGGGAGTTCATCGAATAGGGCAGAAACAAACCAACAAAAAATCCTTGAGGAGTATCTACCTCTAATTTTGTTTTCTGTATGAAATTCTGTAAGTCCCTTTGGAAACCTCGCTCTTTCTCATCTTTGTAATGAACATGGTATAACTCTCTCTTTTTTTCTTTTCTCCTTTTTTTTTTTTTTTTTTTTTGTGATGGAGTTTTGCTCTTTGTCACCCAGGCTGCAGTGTAGTGGCACGATTTCAGCACACTGCTACCTCCACCTCCCTGGTTCAAGCGATTCTCCTGTCTCAGCTTCCTGAGTAGCTGGCGCGCCACCACTCCCGCCTAACTTTTGCATTTTTTTTTTTAAGAGATGGAGTTTCACCATATTGATCAGGCTGGTCTTGAACTCCTGACCTTGTGATCCACCTGCCTCAGCCTCCCAAAGTGTTGGGATTACAGGCATGAGCCACCGTGCCTGGCCAAACATAGTATAACTTTCTATGCAGTGTTTTTAATTATCTAGAAGAAAGTCTCCTGCCATATAAGTCTTTAATAGAATCTGAAATTAATAATGTTCTCTAGAAACAAAAAAATCTTGCCCCCAAACAATATTTATTCTTATGAGTTGTCAATCTCCTTAGCAATAATATGTCACAATTTTGTCTGCTGCAACAGAAGAAAAACAAGCCGCACACACAATACAAAATGCGTTTAATTTCTGGAGGGCACAAAAGGTACTTGCAATGTCACCTGAATTAAGGCCATTGTACAATGAACCAAGGAGGAAGCAATGCAAGTACAGCAGTTTGCCAACTAGCTTGATGTTTTCTAATTCTGGCCTACTTTCCCTTAGTCTTTCTGATGATATCATCCTGTTCTAAGGTTCTGAGCTTTTTTTTTTTTTTTTTTTTTTTTTTGTCATGTATGTTCATTCTGCTAGGAAAACATGGCTTAATGTGTGCATTTATACCAGGCTTACAGAATGCAAGCTTCCAACCAACTAGTCTGTGGCCACCATACATCCTTCAGGAAAAGTCAAGCTATCCCTGGTGCCCCATGATTCAAGCTGTGCAGTGTCCTCCAAAGCATTCAGTCTGAACTGAATAAACACCTCTCAAAATGCATTAATACAGTAATAATCCTCACGGAAACTGGTAGATCACCACTAGCTGAGATTCTTTAGTATGACCAGGAAGCATGTTGATATAGATCATGCGCTCTGGAGAGAGAGAGAGAGAAGCAAACACAAACAGAAGTCTTTCCTCACTGAGTCCTGTCAGTTTCCCCCAGCATGTAAAAGGTTCTATCCCAAATTCCCTCCCATACATTCTCGCGGCTCTCCTTTTGTTCACCTTGACACACTCAAAAGGGAAGCACAAAATACCGCAGTTGTTTTAAACAGCAAGCCATGCCATGTCACCTCCCTCCATACAGGTTTGGCTGAAACATCTGTGGGAAAAGGGGCTGCAGAGAATTCAGTGAAACATAAGCAATGAGAAAACCTTTCTATCCTCTTCAATTACTCAAAAATGGGAAAGGAGCATCATTTTCAAAGGAACAAATGCTACACAAGACATGCCCTTTAAATCCTTTTTAAGGCTCTGTGACCTGTGAAACTATCTGCAATATCAGCAGGAGAAAGCCCTTTCCAGAACAAATGCCCATGTTTTATGTGTACTGTATTTGCTAATCATTACTTCATAAGCAAGAGTAGATATACAGTGGGCTGTAAATAATGGCGGGAATATAAAAGTGAATTGATCTGTCTGGCTATCTAGTAATACTCCTGGCACAAGACCAGTCTTGAATGGCTGCCAACTACCACAGAGCCAGCCAGTGATTTGTCTGGGGGTCCTGCCCTGTCAGGCAGAAAACAGTCTTAAAGCTGAACTCCCACCACTGTGTGCAGGGCTGAGATCGCGGCCGTGAACATTTCTTGCAGAGTTCCCTTTCACCAAATCAGTCCAAAAACCACTGAAACATTTTGTCAGAAAAGAAAGCAGAGAAAAACAATAGAACCAAACCAAAGTTTAAAATTCATAAAGACCTTAAGAATCCAAGTTGGGGGTCATGAGATAAAAATATGAAATACACATAGGCAGCCAAACCGAATTATAAAGGGCACCAGTGAGGACTGGCCTGTCATCCCAAAGGTTATGAGAGTTAACTACATAGACTTGCCACAAACCTCAAAGCATCCAAGGCACCAAGCTTGACCATGACTGGCTGCGAGCTTAGGGGAGCAGACCTGCTAGGACTTTTCCTATGGAATAAACCCCCGCACAATTCTGGACATTTCAGCCTCTAGGCCCCACAAATCAGGTCAGTCTCAACCCCAAATGCATGAGTTTCCCTGACAAAGAAGTGGGGTGTCTCAGCAGCAAGTCTGACAACCAGAAGTATTTCTAATAAATCTCTCTTGCAAATGGACATACAGTTATGGATTGATCATCTTCCTTCATTTCCTCTCAGGCTCCCACCTTCGCCCCATCCTCCCTTCTGGAGTAGGTGAGTTTGATGCCAGAACTGGTGGCCTGAACTACTTCTCCCTGCGTGTCAACACTGCAAGACCTCCTGGGCAGCACGCTCACCTCGGGACGCCTTGCAGGGATGCAGTGACTGTCTGGCACTGTTTCTTGTATCCCTCAAGGCTGTCTCCCAAGTTCTTTGTAAGGGTAGCCCTAGCTCAAAAAAACAAAAACAAAACAGGAACAGAAAGAAAAAGGAAAAAAGGAAGAAAAAGAGAAGTAAAAAAGGAGAAAAAAAGAGAAAGTCCTATCAAATGAGGAGCTCAATTCCAGCCTTGCTAGGTGTACTTGATTCCCAGCCTCAGGCAGATGAGGGCTCCGCCTGAGTGTTTATTATACACCGGCAACGTCCTTGCGAAGAGATAAAGTAACAGAGAAGGCTTTCACGAAGATGGAGGGGCGCACCCTGTGAATCAAGAAGTTGCTAATTATTTAAGGATCTGCAACTTGAATTTCCTCAAAGTGATGCACGTTTATGGCTCAGAGACCACACAAGGGTGAGGCGGCTGCTTTGTTTGGATATTTCTTCATTTTTTTTTTTTTATTGAATTTCATAAATACCAACCAAATTCAAACAAAACTGATTTAGATTTCACCTCGTCACTTAAAATATATTTTGTCGAGTACAGTCTGTGCAGTAATCCTCTGCTATACTTTAATTTGGTTTTAATTTTATAGGCCCTGTTTTAACTGCATATTTCCAGACCTTTATTTCTCTCACAGCTCTTAGCAAAATGGTAGCTCATAAACACAAGCTCTGCTGTATAGACTTTGCATTTCATCCCAAAGTATTTCCTTTTTTATAGCCGTGGTCTTTCCATCTTAGTGCTGTGAGCTTGGGTCACAAATCTCTCTGCTATTCCAGTGTGTGACATCTTCGCTCGTTTGCCGCTGCTCATTAACAAACAATACTGCTGTGAAATTGGTTTAATGACAAAGTAATAAAATTGCTATTCTGCTCACAGATTGCCTGAGGCACTTTGAGCTCCTACAAGGCTTACTGTGGGTGCCAAGATACATTAAGCTGCTTATTCGTAAAAACTGCATCATCCGTTTTTTCACAGGTTTTTCCCTTTCCTATCCAGCCCCGCTTCTTTTTATCTTCAAATAAAAAGATATATTTGCTTATGTTCTTCCAGGCTGTCAAATTTTTACTTGCATGCATATTTCTGGAAAATGAAAGTATATTTCATTTCCTTTTTTTTTTTTTTTTTCCTTGAAAGGTCACTCTGCCCCTACTACAAGGTTGTCCCTGGACAGAACACCTACTGCATACAACATTAAAGCAGACTTATTTTTGTACATTATGTAAGTCAGAGCCAGGGTCGTTGGAACCTATTTTGGGAGAGCAAGGGAATGAAACTATTTATGGAATGGTTTTACCTTTTCAAAAAAACAAGGTTTGGAGAATCCTTACAATTTCTCTCTTCACATTAAAACTGAAAATTTTACATGAAAACAACCCTCACAACTCTGGTAGTGACTACTCACATTAATATTTTATGAATAATAAAATATGTCTGCATTAAAGCAAAAATCTTCAGCAGGCACCTGTTTTCCATAATGAATTACATGTTCTGGGAAAGTAGCCTTTTTCCATTTGTCTAATGCCCATCCAGACCTGAAGATTTACTGCTGCAAGACAATGGGGAAATAACCCAATTGCGGTTTGACAGGTGGGCAGGTCTTGATAATTATGGCCAGACATCTTAACACTGTGCAACTGATGTAAATAAACATCCAAAGCACAGATCAATATTGCTTTCCTACTTTTGCATTTTGAACAACACATGCTAGCAATTTACATCCTTTCTCTCTTTCTGGCTGATTGGAAAGGCTGCATTCATTTAAACACATTGCATGCGTGCACACACTCCACATATTTCATTTAAAAGTATTCAATACACCCCAACAGCCAGGACTGTACTTTATAATCACATTATAGTCACCTGCTGGTATATTTCTATTAATTATGTAAACGGGTATCTCGAGAGCTCCAAAAAGCATCTGAATTGGCCACTTGAATACCTGCAATACCTGGATGATAAATTAAAGGAAACACAAACCGGGTTGGCAAAAATACAAACTGTCCAGAATTTGGGCATCTTTTCTTCCTACCTGTGCACTTGGCATTCTTTACAATTTCATGAACTGTAGGTGCTTCCTGTTCTACATGCATCTGACTTCATAAATCTCAGCAACTGGAGATTTTATTACAGCAGCCAAAAGGTTTGCAAGGCCTGCCAATCCTGCTGAGAGGCTAGCCCCCTGCCCCCCCACCCCCCGAAGATGAGAGAGGGTCTGATGAGTGATGGGGTGGGGGGGTCTGATGTAAAGGAGCATATAAACCAGGGGTTCAGAAATAAGTGGCCTGAGGAAGCAAGGTAAACTGTTTCCACAGAGAGGATCTGAGGGAGGCAGGTAGAGAACCTGGAAAACAGGCAAGAATGGGCAGAAGGAAACGAAGGAAGGAAGGGCTCTGATGGGAAAATAAGGTGAAAGGAAAAAGATAAACTAACGCGAAGTGGGATTACCATCAAATAGCATCTACATGTTGTTTATTCTCATCTTCAGACCTTGTTAATCTTTGAAAGGAGATGTTATGTACCGTTTCAAGAGCCTTGTATGAGTTCATTAGATGTGTTGCTTCTCTCACAGCATCTTGACGTTAACACCTTTTTCTTTTTTAAAATCTTTAAGAAATATGACAGTGGGAGGGATGAGAAAATGTGTCTCTTCTATTTTAATATAAGAAACAATGGGCTATAGAGGAAGTGACCAAGGAAACTCTCTCTGGGATGTAATGTTAACTTAAATCTCTGAAAATAATGTCTGTTCCCTTCTCTACATGTGTTAGTATGTCCACAATCAGTCAATTTCTGTGTATTTAGAAGCCTGCAATAGATCCTGTCAGCTGTTTGTACCTTAATGGTATATATTATAAAACTCAGGTATTTAAATTTAAATATTTGATAAATAACATAAATAAACAACTGCTTAGAGGAAGAAAAAAATACCGCTGAAAAAAATACCGCCGGCCAAGATTTCTGGTTTTCATGACCATTTTGCTGTGACATAAACCACCATCATTTAGAAGCCATGAAATGCTCAAATTACCAGAGGCATTTGTCTTTATTTTCAGAATGCCTCTGTGAAAATACTCCAGCATCAAAAGCATTAAAAATCTCATGAAAAATAAAAACGTTGCATAATAGTAAGAGGAACTATTTGCAGAAGGGAGTATGAAATTCCTGAAATTCACTTTCTGTGCTGTTAAATAATGCTATTTATTAATCTCCTACCATATGCAGAAAAATGTACGAGGTTTTTCCAGGAATAGACGAAGAACAGAAAATGTGACATAACAGCAATGAAAACAACAACAGTAACAAGAGTTACTTTTTGGAGCTCCTACCAACTGTTATATAGTTCTCACAATAATATTCTGAATCAAAGTCATTATGCCAGTTTGACAGATGAGGAAGCTGAGGGTCCAAGTTCACGTCCAAACCGATAGTTAATAGTGAGGCCAGATGCAAACTCACCTCCTTTTTGTTCCAAAATCTGTCCTTTCTACTATATGCAACTGCCTCTTCATAGGAAGTGATTTAAGAAAAAGTACCAAATACTACCTGTGTGTGTATGCAAACTATTCTTCTAAGTAATGTCAGACAGCTTATGTACCCTTTGTTACCTAACCCTGTACATAAGTGGAGATTTAAAAAGATGTGACCCATATTTGAGAAGAGTCTTCTGAGGAACAATTAGATAACATACAAGAGTACTTAGATATTTTTTAAAGAATGGTATGATTAGAACACAGCCAATATTGTTTTCCTCGGCTTAGTTAGAACCAATTGAAAGTAGTATCTTCTATCTTCCCCTGGGCCAGTTCCTGCATTCTGGATGGCGGAGGACTGCACCATTAACCCTCATAACCTCTTGGAAAATGAGTGGCACTGCTTATAAAAAAAGATCAAAAAAAGAAAGAAGGGAAAGAAAGAAAAGCAAAATAAAATAACTCACAGCTCATGTCTAACTGATCACAGATTATTCCATGATAAACATTTTAAATAAAACCAAACAGTAACTAGTTATATAACTCTTCTGTCTTCTTCAATAGACTGGAAACTCCATGAGGGCAGGGTTGCAACTCTGGTTTGCTGATGTCTCTCTAGCACTTAGCATTATCAGTATTTGCTATCTGCCATATTACCAATCAAATATTCATATTAATATAAGAAATCTCTCAACTTAAAGACATTTTACTTACATGTGTCTCATTCTTTTCAACAGTTGAATTTCACTGTAGTGAGTCAGTAAGATGAGGGAAGAAGCGAAGGAACCAGAAAGGGAAGAGCTCCCTTCCAAAGACCAATAAATATCAGCTCTGGCCAAGGCAGTCTGCTCTGACCTGTGGGTATGGAGTATAAACCTCCTTGTGCATGCCACTATTTTTCTCATTTTAAATTTTATTTTCTCCCGCAACTGTATGGAGCTTCTACACATTTTGAGATGAAATTTGTATGAAAGTATTGTGTAGGCTTTTGTGGGCATGTTTGGGCCTCTGCATATAATTATAACATTAAACTTTAGGGAGAATAGACTCCAAGTTCTAAACAACTGATGTAATAGTTCTGTACTTGTGTCATTTACATTTGATTCTGAACTGGAAGCGCCATGAAGGCAGAGGGTCCGCTTTGTCCCACTTCTGAATAGACCTCACCTAGCACAGCTCCTGGCACCATGACAGGTTCTTGTGCAATGGTAGATGCTCAAGAAACATTAGTGGACAGACTGAATATGTGGTTTTGAAAGAGGCAGCAAACCTAATTCTCCAATTACACTTGATGTGGGCTAATATTAGGATTGGTTTGGATTTTCTAAACATACGGAGATTGATGACAGAGGTGACAACTCAGCAGAAAATACTGGCTGTCAAGAAGAAATCAGTTGAGGATTAAAAGTCATCCACAGAGGCCGGGTGTGGTGGCTCACACCTGTAATCCCAGCACTTTGGGAGGCCAAGGCGGGTGGATCAGTTGAGGTCAGGAGTTCAAGACCAGCCTGGCCAACATGGTGAAACCCCATCTCTACTAAAAAATACAAAAATTAGCCGACTGCCGTGGTGGGCACCTGTAATCCCAGCTACTTGGGAGGTTGAGGCAGGAGAATTACTTGAACCCAGGAGACAGAGGTTACAGTGAGTTGAGATCATATCACTGCACTCTAGCCTGGGCGACAGAGTGAGACTCCGTCTTTAAAAAAAAAAAAAAAAAGTTATCCACAGAGAATAAACCACAGAGATACACAGAGCTGATTGCACAAGGAATGGTTATATAAAACATTAAGGGACACCGAAAAATAAAAAGGAGCTGCCAAAGTACCAAAGAACTCCCAGTAGTACCAGGAGAGGTCACCGAGGCTGGCAAGGGTCACTAAGTCATGGGTAAAGCACAACCAAAGGCGCTTCCATTATGCACTTAAAGCTGTAAGTTAAGTTGACAAGGTGCAAACACATAGGTTTAAAGACCCTGAATGAGCGACATGCATTATCTCTCATTCCTCATTTTCATGTCCTCAGCATCTAGGTTTTTAATTTATTTTGTTGTTTTGTTTCTGAGGTCATGTTTAGCACATTTAAAAGTAGTCCATCAAAATAATTTCCAACTTGTTTCTGAAGTCATAAGCAAAAGAAATGACGAAAACTTTGCCAAAATACCAAAGTTGTTAAAGGAGAGGACAGATATAAGACTGGGACATTAACTTTCAACGTAAATATATACTGTTCATGTATGTTCATCCTATATATGCACATCCTTCTATAAGTACAAACACTAGTTATTTTATCCATAACATTATATAGCATGTGAAATAGATAAGTGAAATTAGACCCTTCTTTGTGGGTTTGATATTGTTTTTAATTTCCCAGTTTCCACCACTCTGAAATAAACCACATGGTTCAAAAGTTGCCTGAGTTACCTGCCTGGCAATGGTGGGCATCAAAATTGCAGTGAGTAAGTGGTTTCCTTCACACTCCCAAGTTTCCACATTTTTTTCTGTATTGGTTCAGCCCATTCTTAATGACTATGTTTGAAAACATTTCTAGAAAATTTCCTTTCACTAGTTGTGATAGATTTCCCGACTTCATTCCAATAAAGAATATATAACTCATCTTAAAGTAATTGTCGTGAAGGACAGTCAAATGATTAAAATTTGTCATCAGCCAAGAGAGGAGAGAAAGAAAAAAGCCTATAGCAGCAAACTCAATATATCATGGGGAAGATAAACAAACAGTTAACATATTGAAAATAAATGCTGTTTTGTACAGAATAGCACAACCTTGATGGGTGTACTACTGTATCTGAGGCCAACAAGACAACAGAGTAAAGAATTTTTGCTACAAAGGCATTTCTTTCACTTAAAATTCAAATCAGAATACAGCTTTTGTGTTGTAACTTTTAAAATATGAAATGGAATGAAGCAGAAGTGTGTTCAAAATAATACCAGCATAATCTTAATGGCATAAAACAAAATTGAAACAATGTTGATGTTTGCTTTTTAAAAGAAGCCACAAAGCACTTCTATTTTGTAAGGCTCTGTGACATTGTTGCACATTTGAAACGACAATGGCAACTAGGGAAGTGCCCCGGAAACCAGAAAAATGCATTTGGGGTTGGGCCTATGCATCACAGAACAGAATCAATCTTCCTAATTAACGACAAATTAGCAATCCCAAAATGAGTGGGATCAACCTGTCTTCACTGGCCAAGAACCATGCTAAGTATAGAGCTTTCTCTAAGTGCCTCTAAATTACATTTACACTCATATAAAGTAACATTCTTTTAATCTAATACTACATTAGTGTCACTGTTCTTAAAGTTATTACACCGTTTAAAATTTCTATAGATAGGTGGACAGATAAACAAATTAATAGACAGATATGCAGATAATCAGACATTTCACAAAGAGGGACGCTAAGGTGGTGACAAATCACTGAAAGGCAGTGCACAAAATCCCTATTAGCATAAAGCTCACCAAGGAAGAAAAGTTTATGTGTAATAGTGATATTCTTTAAGATCTAATGGCTATTTAGACATGTACTATATATTTTTTTAACATACAGAGATAAACGTTAGGAAAAAAAGTCACCATTTAGAAGAGAATAATTATAACCAAAGCAGACTTAATCGCTAATGACTTAAATAGCATTTCGCTAAAATTGATGTGCTGTTGGGTGGTGCCATTCAATATCCATGTGTTAAACATTGATAAGAGATGCTGAGTTGCACGACTCTGAGGGTGCCGATCACAGCGCTGTCTGTGCATATGATGCGTCCTGGAACTGTGCAGTGTACAGAGTGCTCAGGCCTCTATAGTGGCCCTGGCTGTACCATACAGAACAAACCAAAAGGTATCGCTCATAATTTTATGAATTTAAAATCTAATAAAGTGAGAACCATCTGTTGCCATTTTAAAAATTCAATTAATTTAAATTTCATCCACCAAGAAAATGAGGAATAGTGATTATGGTCTTTTTTAAGATTAGTTAACATATTTCCACCAAACTTATTAGAATAGGAAGTTTCTTTGTTGTTGTTGTTGGCTTTTGTTCATTTGTTTTTGGGTTTCATTGTTAGGGCCCATTGAAGGGCCCTAAGATTGTGGACAAAATTGTATGTGTGCGTGTGTGTGTGTGTGTGTCTGTGTGTGTGCGTGTGTGTGTGTGTGTTTGTCTGTCTATTTACACACATATTCCTCTGGGGATATGTGGGTTTCATTACATTGTCAGAGAAGTCCATGACCCAGCAAAGGTTCAGAATTAGTATATTACAGCCCATTGCTAAATGAGGAAAAGCCTCGAGTGCTACGCCGAAGGTGGTCTGAGTAGCCAAAAAGTGATGGACAAAGGAATTCATAGCCTATTGCTAGAAAGAGATTATTTTAAATTTGGAAAAATTTGCTCTTCCAAAGATCAAACCCTGACTGAGGATCCAAGTGAATAAACAAATGAGAACTCTGAAATCTCTCCAGTGTAGACTATTAGTTTGACATGAAACACACACTATGTTTGGGCCCCCTTCTCTCAGCACCCACAGTGGAAAATTTTAGAACAGACTTTAGGGTCTGATCTGAGAGAGGCGGGATAGTCTGTCCTACTCCAGAGTGAGTCTCAAAGCTGTAATCCTGCTGGGCAACATTTCCAATCTGCACTGCTAGTGAAAATTAGGTGGCTAGGCTCACTCTTGAACTCACTCTTGAACAAGTGGGAACACTAGCTCAGCATCAGAGCAGTGCGGCTTTCTATAGGGTCTGTGGTCTAAGAAAAAAGCCGTAAAAATTAGATGGTCTTCCCAAGGCCACTATTCACAAAGACTGGATATGTGTATACATACTTATCCATACACATATCTGAATAGTTGCATGAGAATCTAGTCACTGAGGAAGGACATCTCCATCTACATTGTGGAATTTTTATCTCCTCCATCAAGCCATTTTACATTCTTACATAACCTGCATGGTTTAGAGACCAGTTGAGAAATTGATACCTCAGAAAGAGACAATCCTTTTTAATGAATCTCAGACTCCAGTGCCAAGTATTCTTCTTCCCATTTGTTTAGCATTTGTGTGTGTGTGTGTGTGTGTGTGTATAGGGGTGGGCGGGGGGCGGAAATTTGGAGACACAAATTTTTAACTTATTCAGAAGGGATTAACAGTGAAATCCTACTACCTATTTCACATTTTGACTTGGGAATTGAGTATTGTAACACTTTTGTCCGAGTCTATTTATATGACTTTCCAAAAGCCCCTAAGAAAACCACTTCAATTTATGCATTGGTTTACTTCTCTGTACAGAAGAATAACTAACTCATAAGGGTGTTAGGAAACTAAGTATTGTTGATAAAGTGCTCTTCCAATTGGTGCAATACAAGTGGTGATTATTATTAAATGGTTGTCACTGTCACCTCTGCCTGAAGCCAACCCTATCTTTAACATTTCCTTTATTTTTCAAACTTCCTCTTTTCAACATTAATAAAATATTTGTCAGCTATGTATATCACATAAATGCATTAGGGCATAAAAGCTAACATTTTCTTTTAATTTTAACAATGTGCATACTATTGGTAACGAATATTGAAAGAAATACAATGCGTAAGTAGATTTTACACCACATTAGAGTTGTCCAATTTCTCATGTTTAAAATTTTTCTGCATGACTAGAGCCAGGAAGAAATACATGCCAGCATAATTATATGAACAGTTGAAATTTAAACATATTGAAAAGGAGAAGAGAACATATCCACCCATTTGTGTGTTTTTTTTTCCTCCATAACAATTCCAAAGATGAGTAATTTCTTTTCATAGAGTCAGGCTGAAGGCACAAAGCTTTAACATTCAAAGGAGGGAGGTAGGGGGAAAAGAAGCTTTTTTAAGTACTGTGCAAATCAATACACAAAAAATTCTCAAGATGATAGTTTAATTAAAATGTGCACAAGGCAATTCATCAGCCTCTTCCCTTGGTGTACTAGCCTCTAGAATTTGCCTTCTGCTTTCTGATCTCTGATGGTTTTAACTTGAAGGCATTTAAAATACCATTCAACGGGCACCTTTCCACTTAGCTTACATTCCTTGTTTTTCTTTATAAACAAGAAATTGTACTGGCTTTGTGATGTTTGTTATGCTTCATGCTTTTTCATCTCCTGTATGAGCTTTGCTTCGCATGAAATGCTGTCATGCAGTGAAATTTACCTGAGAGCTAAAGGGAGAAAAAAAAAATCTTCCAAGTGTATTTGGTTACAAGTTCATAGCCAGCTAAATCACTGGCAATTTTATGCCACTGGTTATTTCAATTTAGATGTTTGTAAAAGTACATCTAAAAATAAAATAACCACTCCCATAGTCATCAAAATGAAAAATCTGCTTGGATTAGAATACACTGTAAGTTGTTTTAAACTACCATGTGGGAATGTTAATATTATTCAATTTCTATTATATAGTGTTCTAGGGATACCTTGGCAGAGACATAAAGCTACTGAACTCTTGGCTCCTTAATAGTTTGACTCCCATTGTAATTGCTTTGTTCACTGGCTGCCCTGGGTCTTCAGAATTGGTTAGAATCCAGGGTCACAGATTCAGTATGGTAGTGGCAGCCACTTAGCTGGCTGTTAAGTTTCCAATGGTAGCTTGTTTTCAGTTAGTATTATCTTCTTTTCAGATTGAGAAATTCTTTTTTTTTTTTTAGCAGAGGAGAAATTCTTCTTTTTATTAAATAAAACATCGTTTTATTTATTTTTAATAAAATGAAATTTTGTTTAATAAAATAAAAAATTTATTTAATAAACATTTATTTATTAAATAAAACATAGGTATGTGCCTATGATGGTTTTGTTCAATCTCCTTCCCCAACTTCTGCATATAGTAATTTTTAACCCAAAAGTCATCCAGTAATATATTAAGTCCAAACCCGAACTAAATTTTTTTAAGGCTTGTTGAGTTTCCTTAAATGTTGCATTTTTTAAAAAATTACAAATATCCATTTGGACAGACTGTAAATATTTCATTTAATAAAATTTGTTTAAAACATAATCTCAACTCAGTGTCTTAGCTATTAATTTTTCAAAACATTTATGAACACAAAAATATAATAATAATCAGGAAAAGAGAGAGCTTTAACTTTTCTTAAAACCAAGGTCACAATAGCAATATAAAGTTATGTAGAGAAGAAGCTCATTGTATGATCATACTGCATCCTCTAATATATTATGTTTTTCTTTCTGAGATAATTTAACAATTGAAATGAAAACAATTTGGAGGCAGTGTGTAGTGTATTAGAAATGGCTCTGGATCTGGGGCCTTGATCTATTTGACTTTGGGCTTTACCTCTAATGCCCTCAGATAATCATTTTCCCCCTCTGTATCTTGTTTTTTTTTTGTTTTTGTTTTTTGTTTTTAAATAAAATGAGAGCTTTAGGTTAAATTATCTAAAATGTCTTTCCCACTTATAATTTATTTTATTTACATTAGCCAATATTTAGCTCAGTTAAGAACTTCACTTTATAAGCAATTATTCAGAATTGACAGGAATATTATTTTACATTATGAATTCCCCATTACCTGCAAATAAGTATTAGTACCATTGAACAGTTTTTGCTGCTCAGATAAGACCCTTTAGGGCACCTTTTAATACAGACATCAAATATTTACTTGCTCTGTTTGCATTTATTCGATAAGTATTAGGTGAGTTTCCTACTATGTACCAGGCACTATGGCAGGCACCCAGGATCTTGGATAGCAAATCGACCATAGTTTCTGCCTGCAAGGAGTGGGAGGTGCCTTTTCTTTTTTTTTTTTTTGAGACAGAGTCTCGCTCTGTCGCCCAGGCTGGAGTGCAGTGGCGCCATCTCTGCTCACTGCAAGCTCCGCCTCCCGGGTTGACATCATTCTCCTGCCTCAGCCTCCCGAGTAGCTGGGACTACCGGTGCCCGCCACCACGCCCGGCTAATTGTTTTGTATTTTTAGTAGAGATGGGGTTTCACCGGGTTAGCCAGGATGTTCTCAATCTCCTGAGGGAGGTGCATTTTCTTAATGGAGCAAAACTTTTCTTCAGTTAGTTTAACAGTTTGTATAAAGTTGATGGTAAACAACCATTTCTCCTTTCCTGAGCACAGGCTTTTCCAAAAGTGAGTGCGATTGAGCTGTGCTGGGCATGTGTTCCTGAGAACCACGTGAAAGATTTATTATAAACTTGAGCTCTACTGTAATTATGAACTGACTATATTTGATATTGTATTCAATGCTCCCCTTTAAATAAAGATTTAAGAGTCACAAAATAACATATTCTCATAAAATGACTCAACCTGTTATACTATTCCTTTTTATTATGAATGCCCAGTTTTCTGAGGAAATTGTACAATTTTCATGTATTTCTCCAAATATAGTCAGGACTGGATGGATAACAAGGATGATTCATTCATTGCATTCAAGGAGAAAAGATAACCGTTTCAGAAAAATTTCAAACTCATTAAAAAGCATTTGTTTGAGATCCAAGCGTTCCTCTGTATTAGTGTTACCCAATAAGGAGACTTGACAAGGAATGTGCTTATTTTTGAAAGACTTCTTGATACAGATGAACTTTGGCAATAACAACATGTCAACACAAACGGTGAACAAGCAACCCGTGAAAGAGGCCCTCAGGAAATCAATCCTTTAGTGAGAAACAACTTGGGTGGGGGAAGAAAAGACAGATTAAACTGTGTTTTGAAGTCGGATATGATATTGGAGGTACACCACAAATGTCCCACTGATTTACATATTTAAATAGCAAAGGTATAGTGACTTACAGATCCTCAAAATTATCTCTCCCTTGTTGTCTGGTCAGAAATTAACAAAATAGACAATCCTCAAAATGTAAATGTCTAGAGTCCCTCTAGACAACCTTGACAAATGAAGGTGACTCGGTGAAGAAATCATTTGGTTTGATCATCTCAATCATTCCAAATTCAATCGCTTTTTGTGAAAGGCTACATGTAACTTTGACCTGGTATGTGAGTTTGTTTGCTCTTCTAAAGAGGGGTATCTACCTTGCAAGAAGGGATTTAAGAAACAGCTTATCAAAATACCAAGATAAGGCACTGTGCATAGTTTCTACATAAAAGCTAAAGAAGATATACTTTTTATAAGATGGTATTTCATTTTTCGCTAGTGCTGCCTTTTAAAAATTTATAAATTGCTATGAAAGTGACAAGCCAAAAGTGTATGAATGGTCACTGTTGAAGCAAATTACTTTAGAGCAGAGCTCACCCACAGCAAAATGTCTATGCTTTCCACAGCCAGATCAACAACATACTATTAGGAAGACTGCTGTTGTTGTTTTGCTGTGGACCTGTTAGGGATCAGGATGCCACAAAGAGAAACAAACAAACAACAACAACAAAAACCATGATGTAATTCCACACTCTTAAAAGACTTTTTACCCTCACAACTATGGAAAATTGGGGGCTGTCTATTTGAGCCAAAATTTTTATGACACAAAAAGTTTACTCATTTATTATCCTATGTAAACTTGCAAGAGGAAAGACAGGCTTCTTACTTTGCCTACTATTCCATTTTTATGAAGAATTTTGTGCTTTGAATAGATGTCAAACTTTTTTTTTCTCCAACCCTAGTTGGTCTTTCCAGTTGGAGATTTTAAACAATGTTTGAAATTTGGTTCTATATAGATTTCTGCCTTAGGAAGGTCCTCTATGCCTAGATATGGTATGTCCTTTTCAGGGACCCTCTAAATCAAAGTGTGGATTTGCCCCTAAGCCCCAAGCTCCTCCAAGCACCCGCTGTCACCAAAGCCTCCTCTCTTTTTCTGGATGAGCTCATCTGCTCCCAGGGCTGGAATAACATCTATACCCTCAGACCTACCTTTCTCTCCCCTTGTGCGGTCCCACAGTGCTTCCTGTTATTCTGACCTCTTTCCCTACAGGGCTCATCTTTATTTTATGCTACCTATTGTGAAAACAAAATCTTCTTCCCAGAGAAACCATCAGGCCCCACTCAGATCTGCTGTCATTTTAGAAATAATCCCCAAGCCCCTGCTCCCATGGGCCAGAGCCCAGAGTTGTAGCTCCTTTTTCTATTCTCGCCCCATGCTGAAACCTGCCACAGTTACAAAAATAGTGATAAAATCGGTTTCTTTTTCTTCATTTTAATAGCTAAATCTCTGATTCAGGTTCTGTTTAAGTCACCTATCATCTACCACGACTGGCCTCTGCGTCTCTTGTTCTAATCAATTCAAAATATAATGGTTAAAATCGTTTTTCATCTTACTTGCTTTCGCTAGACTTTTGTTTTCAGTTCACAGGCTTAGAATCATAAAATATTAGAATTTTAAAGGTATAAAGGACCTTAAAAATCACCCGGTCCCCATTCTCTTATGGATGAGGGAGTAGACACTAAGAAAGGCTAAACTGACCAAGATCACACAAGTTGTTTGAGCTGGAATTAGACCGCAGCTGCTGATGTCCAGCCCGTTCTCTTTCACGCACCACACTGCATTGTCCTTTGTCGAACACTGAACCTTCCTCCATGCTGTCCCCGCAGCAACTTTGTGGACAGGGGTGTCAGCCTCTCTTACTGGACCTCGTACACTTGCAAATGTCTTTCTCTCATCAGGGAGAGCTGGTTCCTCCCATACTCTTTTACTCAATTTCCCTACTTTCATGGTCTCTCGTACTATCTCCATATGACTACTAAAACAGTTCTTCCTGATTCAAAACTGACTTCGAATCTAATCTCCTCCAAGAAAATGCATGCTAATAGTTAACCTCCCACCTCAATAACTGGCTTTCATGTGTGTTTACTTCTCCAGCCCTCTCTCTAGCTTATTTGAATTCAACCCAACAAAAAGTTATGCATACCTACTAAGAGTTGAACACTGTGGTTCTCTGAATAATTCCTTTGTCACATAAAAGGCAGAAAAAAAATCCCAAACCAATCTGGCAATTATTTCAGATGGTCAACTAGTTTGGAAACAGAGCCAAAGGTCAGGGCTGTCGCTCATAAAAAACAACCTACTTTTATTCTGGTGTGATGTCTAGGAGCACCATTTTCTCTTTGGATCCATTTTGCTGTCTTTGCAAGTGTTGCTATTAGGCTATGGAAGAGTTTCTAGGAAGGTCTAGCAATAGATGTCCTCATTATTTTTTTTAAATTTGTTAATGATCTTCTGGTGTTATTGGGAAAATCGTATCATCTCCATGAAGTGCCAGTTTTCTTAAGAAATTGTACCTGTTTATCCTCAGAACAAATACAGTTCATTATAATGTACTCCAAGGGGCTTGCCCACAATTCTTAATAAAACTGTCATTAAAAGTATTATTTAAAATTAGTGAACTACTGCCTGGGCTGGAAATTGTTGTTGTATAAAGATTTTCTGTTGTAATGGGATTTGACTTATTTATAATACCTAAAATTCTGAATTCACCTCATCACTAACTTGATGGTAAATTGGCAGGCGTTACTTATTTAGGGTATGGGACAGGTAAGCTTTCCTTCTGCGGCCAAATTAGTGGCAAGTCTTTCATTAACCAAGTGGAAGATAAATTGAGATGGCAGGACATTGGTTCCCACGGATAATCTAAGGATATGGACAGTCTTACATAGTAACAGATGCTCAAATCCCCAGGGGTACAGCATTCTGAAAATGTTACCCTAAGTAGGAGCTGCAAGTCCTGGTTGCTGTGATGGAACCAAAGTATGGATGTGCCTTATCTGCAGAGCTTTGGAACTGGGGCATTTTTTTCATCTGTGGGTTATGGCCCCATTTCCAGGAAAATCTATCTGAGCCTAATGTAACCTAGCAAATCTTTCAAATGAAATAGTCTTGTGGGAGGCAAGTTGTCAGTTTCTGACGTATTATTTAGGGCTCAGTTCAGGTTTCATTCTTTCTTCTTTCCCTACTTAAACCCCCTGCTCATTCTCCATAAGCGCCATTTTCTAATTAAGGAAAATGAAATTTGTAATGTGTAGAAGGGAGACATGACCTCCCTTGCCAGCCAGTCTCGCTCCTCCCTGCACACCATTAAAAATAGAATCCAGGGGTGGTTGTTTTTTTAATTGGTATCACTTTGTCTTTAGTGCAAAACACATGGCAATAATTTAGTGAACTCCAGTGTTTCTCTTGTGGCAAATTGATAGCATAATTTTATTATGAGTGGAACAATGACTTCTGGGAGCGGGAGAGATTCTCCCAGAACTACACATAACTCGGTTGACTAAACGTAATACTTGGAGAAGGTAATGAAAATAGAGCCAGGGCTCAGCAAGGACTAGAAGATTTCAGTTTCTCACTCCTGTCAAAAGGCTACTCAATAAATCATACCTGAAGCTTATTTAATGTCAGAAGCCAGTAAGCTGACAAAGTGCATTGGGGTGCTCACCTCAGAAAAGGCACACGGAGTCATGTGATCTCTGGTCCCTGGACTCGATGGGGTCATAGAATCCGTCTATGGATTTTAATAGGTAACCTATTATGTTCCCTTTGGTGCTAATTATTTTATACATCACTTGTTTCCTGTTTACTGACATTGCTTTAGTAATTTCATTATGACAAAAAAAATCACAAGGTAAGCTAATCCCTGTGACTTTTACTATTCTATTCCACAAGCGGTTTCTACTTTTCTCACCCTCTATTCTTCTGCAGCAACCCATTCCACCTAACCCAAACACGGAAACACAGAATCCATGGAACATCACAGGATAACAGGAAACCTGCAATGAGCAAAGCCAAGCAAAGAGCTACCCTGAGTCACACAGATCCAAGACTACCAGGATTTAGTAACTCACGGCTAAGAAAGTATTTGGAATTTACCCTATCTAACCCGGCCTCAGGTCACCCAGGAAACCTGTGACCAAATTCCATGGTGCTACTTTCTACAACCTTTATGAAAAGGAAATTTGCCCATGGGCACCTAAGAATCCCTGTGCATCCTTTTAACTGCATTGACAAAGAAAACAATGAGAATCAGATGAAAATAACAACCACAACCACCACCACCACCACCATGACTATTTTGCCCATCTCCTCATGCATTGTATTGCATACATGTTGAGTATGCTTATCCATCAGACTACTGGAATCAGAAGCCTCTCTTCTGAAGAGTGTATTTTTCTGAATTTTAGCAAACCATGTGTAGAGATCAAGAAAGGTAGCATGGGTTTTATAATTTTTAAGTGAACTAATATCCAAAATCTAGGTTCAAAATGTAAGACAGTTTGACTTTGAAATTACCAAAATGTCAATACCGGATTCGTAAAAGTATACAAACATCTGTGACCAACTCTGTAAAGGAGATCAATCTATCAATAATGGAAAAAGGATTTCTCTAGCAGGCATTCTTATGAGATACTCTCAGTCAAGGAAGACCCATTCCTACCTCAAGAATTGAGTTGAAACCATTAAGCCAAGACCATTAAAGAGATTTTTCACATGTGGGTTTTGAAGTAGATTTGAATCCAGATCTTTGGGGATTAATTCACTATTCCATTCACTCCTTGAGTAATTACTGCTAAAGTTTGTTGCTTATCTAAAGGCTTTAAGGAAGTTTGGAACTTAGGAGGTCGACATTAAACAGCCTGAAACCTCAGCCTGCAGGGACTTATCTAAAAGATAAAGTGTATCTAGAGACACAGGGAAATCTCATATCTCTAAATGTTTACCTTGCAAAGGAAAAAAGAGAACCTTGCATGTGTTTTCAGCCTGAGTGCAGAATTAACGATTCTGGATGAGGGCTGGGAGTTAGCTGAAAATCTCCACTGAATGATCAGTCAGCAATAACGATTCTGATTCATGCACAAAAACAAAAAACAAAACAAAACCGGAAACAAGGTTTTCTATTATAATTACAACAAAAACAGTGAAGCCGGAAAAAGACTCGGAGAAAGCAATATTTTTTAAAAATTAAGGCTCTATGTATTTTTGTACCCAAGTTTCTAATAATTTTGCAGATTAGAAAATGATTTTCCTTATTTGGAGAATAGAGGGAACAATTCTGAGTGTGGCGAATTGGGCGGAATTCCTGGAGTAAGCACCGGGAAGCGCCACCTAACCGATGCTCACTCTCTTATACTTGAAAAATCCAACACAATGAAAACAACAGCAACAACAACAAAACAAGTCCTCAAGATCACGAGGTTAATAGGACCTACATTTACTCATTAACAGAGCAGATTCTCAATTAAGTAATTTTTAGAAGGCTGCTCTCCAGTGAATCAATGCATGAATGAATGAGTGAAGTGAATGAGGATCTGGTCTAAAGACTATTCATTAAGCACTTATTTCTCTGAGAGTGAATTTTTGGAAAGAACTTAAAGACTACTCAATACTCTGGGTAATGGAAGAAATGAGAAAAAAAAAATTTCTGGTAAAGGCACCACCATAGTAAAAAGGACTGAAGATTTAGAACCAGGGCTATGGCCCCCAAGACTCTTATTTTTAAGAGTAAAAAAAATTAGAGAAAGTAAACAATATGGTATTGATATATTCTGATCTATCTTTTACCTTCCTTTCAATAGCTTCTAATTTAGAGGCTTGTTGAAATTTTGCATTTACAAGCCCCCTTTCTATTTTCTGTCTTCTAAAAAATAAGTTAGAGGGTAATTTGAAAATTCCTTTTTTTAAAAAATGTTTTTTTAAAATACAATTTTACTTTATCCATCTGTGACTGGGGCTAGGAATACTTACTGAATCAGTTGCTATGGGATAATTGTGTAATATTTGCAATGAGTTATCTTCAACTTTTTTCCTATTTAAAAATAAGTAAATCGTTAAGTCAATATCGTTCTTTTAAACCCTGCAACCCACTGAAATATAGACTTTTGTTTCTGTGTTACTTTGAGAAACCATGTAGATCATGCCAATTGAGATGGATAAAGGACTTATTTGAGCAAACTTTGTCTCCCATCCAAATACTGGTATAATGAAGTGCAGAAGTAGGTAGAGGCTTGTGCCTAACACAGGACTTGTCTGGAGTTTATTGTCTCCATCAATGAAAGAGAAGAGGATAATTCTAAAAATCTTAGATATCAAAAAGGGTCTACGTTTTTGGCCAAATTTCTTTCCATATTTAGAGACTCTGGAAAAACTGGTTACTTTCAGCCTGAGAAATTTTATCTTCCAAAAAGTTCTCATTTAAATATTTTCTTTAAGGGGCATTTTTTGGAACTGTTTCAGAAACTTGTTGCATTCCTTTTTTGTTGTTTTGTGTTTTCTCTGTAGCACTGTACTTTCCTCTAAACTAGGAACTTTTTTTCTCCCCTTATTGGCATTCCAACCCAGCAAAGAAATATGCATCCTGAGATAATGCTGCCAGCTTGCTATGAAAACCATATTTCATTCTTTCTTTGCAGAGCAAAAGGGAAAAAGCACAAAGGAGCTGGTATAATTGAATGTAAAGGATTGCAGCAAACCTCCCCTTTGAGTCCCCTCGCTGGCATTCCCTTCCTTTATTTCCCCCTCTACTCCTTTTGTTTACCACTTTTAAAAGGCTCTTGCTGAGTCTTAGCTGCTTGCCCAAATTTGGTCTGAATCTAAATTTCTGGAAATGGGACTCCCATCTCTACAAGACAGAAGGGTGTCTAGAAATGGTGATCTGACACAGCGATGGATTGGAGACACAGCTGCCTAGGTACAATAAATACACCCAGTGCTCGGCTCAGCGTGGGAATTTCGTGAATCTGCTGCAGGAAGTAAAATGGGAAGATATGGTAATGCTTCCTCTTATTCAAAATTAATATGTCATGTGTCAATGCCCTGGTCACCCCAGTTACATTTCCTGCAGACAGAGCAAACTGAAACCCACTTAAATTTCAGGGTGATCCCTCTGGTTAAACATTAATAATGTGTGTTTTTCTTTTTACATCTTTTAATCTCTTTTCCCACCTTCTTTTGGTTTTCTTCTCAGAAATAATTGTAGGTCTCCAAGAAATGATTATATGACCATGGAGACAGAATGATTGGAAACTATACAGAGATGTAAAGAGATTAGAAACTCTACTGCTAACACAAGCCCAGTTATTTCACCACATGAACGACTGTCGGTAAGAAAATGCTCCAGTGTAGCAAAAGACTTCATGGGGCTGGTTGAAATCACACCCCTTTGGATCTCTGCCTCTTCCCATGGCCACTGATTTTTCTGGCATAGGAAGTGATCTGAAAGAGAAGCATTTTCACCTAGAGCTCACCAAAGCTTTTTTGTATTCATTTCATCAGCATCGGCAGTTTCAGCACATTAAATGCTGACAATGAATCTAGCACCTGGCAAATCTGACTTGAGATTCAAATGGATTTTTATTCAGAAACATAGACGTTACTTGGAAATAATCACTGAAGATGGCAGCTATGCGTTTAACAAATGGCCGCGGTGGAAATTGCTGAGCAGAGAGAGGATATTTAGTCCAGCAGGCTTGTTCCCTTTAGGTTTATCTCGACCCCACCTCCCTGGTTTATCACTCTATCCTTCAATCCTTTCTCTCTTGAGATAAAAGTGTCCAGCTGTCTCTGTACCTCATTTAGATTTCTTGCACCACTGGCCAATTATTCCATATGTTTACTACAAAATTATTTTCCTCAATTCCCAGCTTACTCTTGATGTCCTAATATCACAACATATTTCCTGGTGTCTGCTCTCCTTGCAGTGGAATGACAACATACACACCTTTGAAAATGACTTCTCTTTGCTGTAAAGAAGTGCAACCTCTTCTAGCATCTACCCTGCCTCCTACTAATTAGGCTTAAAATTGGGCTTGGAGATTCACTGACCTAGGTCTGAAACTGACCCTCTGTCTTGAAACCCACCTAGAACACTATTATTGCCCTTCAAGTATAAGCCGCAAAGAAAAGCATCTGGGAACCCAAATCTATCTGGGCTGATGGATCCAGGAGGAAAATGATTGCTTTCCTTAGGCTACCACTCTGTTCCTGTCCATATTTTAATCAGGGCTGAGAAGTTCTTCTAATAATGATACCTTTTATTTTCAGAGCACTTTTAACCTACAACACGTTTTCACACACAAATTCTCCTTTTGTGTCAGCATCATTCTATTTCACACATTAGGAAACCAAGTCACCTGGGTGGTTAATGAGCCTTCCTGAAGGGAAAGAGAAGGAGGCTAGAAAGGGAAACTGATTCTTTTCTCTTGCCACAGTCCTTTACTGGTAATTGAACAAGCGCCTATATATTCTTGAAAAATTCATCAATGGCGCCAAATAGAAATGGGTAAAGCAAAACTACCACTTTCCATGAAGAAGTAATACAAAGTGAGTGTTGATTATTAAAAATGATTAATAATCTGGAATGACTGTTGTGAGACCATTTTGATGGGAAGGTGGGGCAAACAGGACACAGGTATTTAATCTCAGCTTGAGAGGCCATACAAGGACATTTAATCCATTATACAAAGGAACTCTCTGAACCACCTTCAACTGGAAAGTTCTTTGAAATTTCAGTTTCATGCTTTTTTATCTGGAGGCCTGGAGACAGCCTTCTATCAAGAAAGTAAATCCTTTATTCCTAGTACGCCTGTAAACTGTCAACAAGTCACCCTGTGAATTGTGCTCGTTGGTATACAACTAGGCTGTAATTACTGCAGTGACATGAGTTTTTAAAAGTACACTATTCCCTCCTTTTAAAATTAATCTGGAAATAGGAACATATAAGTCAATATTATAATTCAGATATAGCATTGAGAACAGTTATATGAGAACATGGAAATGTCTTATAATCTTTCCTTTGTAATTTTAGCTTCAAGGATTTTAATTGTCAAAGACTTTCTTATATTTCAATGATTACTGTTATCAAAGATGTATATAAACGCAACTCATCAAATGACTCAAGCAAGGACTTCCTCATTAAAAACTAACCTTTTTTGTCTTTTGTCAATAAATGCTTATAAGTATGTCTCCTGATAAAATACCAGAGTGTTAATACCCAAAACTTTCTTTCAAA
>NC_132929.1:13080079-13195079 GCF_047675955.1 Chlorocebus sabaeus
AGTAAGCATTAATAGATGAATGGCTAAACAAACTGTGGCATATACATACGATGGAATGTTACTCAGCCATGAGAAAGAATCGAACACTGGTACGTGCTACAATGTGGCTAAAGCTTAATTATGATAACCGAAGGAAGCCGAGCACAAAAGGTTACATATTGTATGATTCCATTAATGTGAAATATTCAGAATAGGTAAATCCATAGAGACGGAAAGGAGATTGTTGGTTGCCAGGAACTGGGAGTGGAGGAAATGGCTAGCAACTGCTATGTGGCTAAGGGGGGTTTACTTTTGGGGTGATGAATGGTGTTTTGTAACTACTTAAGAGATTTTGTTTGCAAAAACCTGAATGTACTAGACGCCGTTGAATTATTCACTTTAAAATGATTTATGTTATGTGAACTTCATCTCAAAAAACAAAAGCAAAACAAAACCAGACAACAGCCTTCAATAATTGGTATTGATTGATAAGTGTTAAATGCTGCAGGAACGTGAAGGAGAACGAGGAAGAATAAAATATGCTCACGGAGTTTGGGAAGGGAGAAGTCCTATTTTTACTCCTGGGAAAAGAGTAACTCTTTCTCCAGCTTGTGAGTTTTATAAAATCTCTTTTCCTTTTTTTTTTTTTTTTTTGGAGAGAGACAGGATCTCGCTTTGTTGCCCAGGCTGTATTTCTGTTTCTTAAAGGGCAACTAACCCAATTATTTTCACTTTCTCAATTTTCCCCTTACTGGCTTTGTAATGCCTCAACATGGCGAGGCTGAACTCTTCTCTGTGCATCTCAAGCTCTGGTAGAAGGCCACTAGAAAGCAGCTGGTGGGAGAAAAGCAGCAGCCATTTTGTAACCCTCATACACTTGTGGCTTATCTGTTGGCTCCACCTTCCTGGGATCACCCTTTAGGTTCTCAACTCCTCAGGCAGGTGTACATGTATTTAACTACTGATGAAGGGCCCAATTTCTGCAGGAAACCTAGGCCATCAAGGTCAGAGGCCATGAGAAGTGACATGGATTTCAGTCTGTCCTTATAATAAGGTCCAGCTCATGCCTGTGGCTTCTAGCTTCTTTTTGCTTTCACCACATTAAATCCATTTACCTTCCCCAACGTGCTGCTCTGTGAACTTCAAGCTCCAGTCTCAGACAGGACAAGAGCCTTCAGAGACTACTTCGCTAGCTCTCACAATTGCACAAAGTCAAATCCCTGTAATAAATCTATCAGTCTATCTATATTCTAGCCATTCTGCTTTTCTGATTGAGCCTTGACTGATACAGTACCCATTACTCACTTTCTGACATTAAACTTTTACCCCTTCACAAACTGTCTTCTCACTAAATGTTTTATTTTCAATTAATTAGAATTGCAACCTGTTCCTTGGCCTTGGCAGAGAAGAGGCTGTTTATTTGAGTTTTGCATGTTCAAAATAGAACCAGATAGAGAACTTATTATAGTTTTTTACTATAGTTGAAAAAAATGCCATCATTCATGAATGCATGATTCAGCAATTTCACTCCTAGGTATATAACAGACAGAAATTCATATATATCTGTGTGTGTGTGTATGTGTGTGTGTATATATATATATATACACATATCCATGGAGATATATATATATATATTCATGTTAAAAGGAAAACCTTAGATAAAATAAATTTAACTGAGTTTAATTGAGAAAAGATGTATTCACAAATTGGACTGCCCCGACCCATAACTGGAGAGAGGCTTTGGCCTGCCTCACGGTTGAAGAAGGTTTATGAACAGATAAAGGAAAGTGGTATTTAGAAAATGAGGCACAGAAACAGCTGGATGGGTTACAGCTTGGCATTTGCTTTATTTGAACACAGTTTAAATAAATGGCTGCCTTTCCTTGGCTGAAAGTCAGTGATTGGCTTAAGAGTAAGTTACAATGTGTTTACACATCCATTTAGGTTACAGTTCATTATGTATGGAGAAACTTTTAGGCCAAATTTAAAATATATAAGGCTGCTGCTTTAGGATAAACAACATTCACAAAAAGCACATGAATGTTCACAAGAATTTAATTCATAACAGCAAAAAAATGGAAACTACATGAATGTTTATAACAGTAAAATGAATAAAGACATTGTGGTATACTCACATAACAGAATCCTATATGACAATAGGAATGAAAAGCTACTATTACAGTTACTATTCATATAACAATGTGGAAGAATCTTTAAAAAAATGTTTTGAGCGCACAAAGCCACACGCCAAAAGACAACATACTATATGGTGTGTTTCTGTGAAGTACAGGCAAAACAAATTTACAAATGGTTACCACTGAGATAAAGGGCTGTGACTGGGTTCTAGTAATGTCTGCTGAGCTGAGTTTTGGTTGCACAGGTGTATTCAGTTTGTGAAAATTCCGTTAGCTGTACAGCTTATCATATGTGCAGTTTCTGAATGTAACTTATTCTCCAAAATATAAAAAAGTAGACCAAAATTCCTATATCAAAATGAAATTAAATGAATACAAAATTGATATTCTCCTATTGTATACAGGTGTTATGTGAAACTGACCTAGAAATTTTTGGGCTCGCACCACTTAAAAACATGAACTATTAGTGCTTTAATAAGATGGATAATATTTATTTTTCATCAATAAACAATTTCTATTTATTCTGTTTTAGTTCTACATTGACTATAGATTATACTGTCATTTACCAGAATTCAAACTTAAATCATAAATCACATTTTTCTGGATGATAGAAGGGTAAAGAAATGGGAGAATACATTGGGGGAAAAGTCAGTCTCTTCTATAACCAGCATTGTAGAAACCAGATATCCATATGCAGAATAATGAAACTAGACCCCTATCTCTCATTTTATACAAAAATCAAATCAAAATGGATTAAAGACTTAAATCGAAGACCTCAAACTATAAAACTACTACAAGAAAACATTGAGGAAACTCTCCAGGACATTGGCCTGGGCAAAGATTTCTTGAGGAATACCCCAGAAGCATAGGTGGCCAAAGCACAAATGGACAAATGAGACCACATCAAGTTAAAAAGCTTCTGAACAGCAAAGAAAACAATCAATAAAGTGAGGAGACAACTCACAAAGTGAGAGAGAATATTTGTAAACTACTCATCTGACAAGGGATTAATAACCAGAATATATAAGGAGCTCCAACCACTCTATAGGTAAAAAAAATGTAATAATCTGCTTTAAAATTGGGCAAATTGAATAGACATTTCTCAAAAGAAGACACACAAATGGCAAAATAAGGCATATGAAAAAGTGCACAGTATCATTGATCAGCAGAGAAATGCAAATCAAAACTACAGTGAGATATCATCTCACCCAGGTTAAAATGGCTTTTATTCCAAAAGTCAAGCAATAACAAATGCTGGCAAGGATGTGAAGAAATGGGAACACT
This sequence comes from Chlorocebus sabaeus, assembly GCF_047675955.1. Classification (NCBI taxonomy): domain Eukaryota; kingdom Metazoa; phylum Chordata; class Mammalia; order Primates; family Cercopithecidae; genus Chlorocebus; species Chlorocebus sabaeus. The sequence continues at coordinate 13,083,478 of NC_132929.1, forward strand.
TATACACTGTTGGTGCAAATGTAAATGAGTAAACCACTATGGAGAACAGTTTGAAGGTTCTTCAAGAAACTAAATAAGAGTTACCTTACAATCCAGCAATCTTACCCCTAAGTAGATACCCAAAAGAAAGGAAATCAGTATATTGAAGGGATATTTGATTCTTATGTTTATTGCAGCACTGTACGCAATAGCCAAGATTTGGAAGCAACCTAAGTGTCCATCAGCAGATGAACTGATAAAGAAAAGGTGCTACATATACACAGTGGAGTACTATTTAGCCACAAAAGGGAATGAGATTCCCATTTGCAACAATGTGAGTGGAAGGAGAGATGACTATGTTAAGTAAAATAAACCAAGCAGAGAAAGACAAACATTGTATGTTCTTACTTATTTATGGGATCTAAAAATCAAAACAATTGAACTCATGGAGATAGAGAATAGAAGGATGGTTACCAGAGACTGGGAAGGGTAGTGGGGGCTGGTGGGGAGTATGAATGGTTAATGGGTAAAACAAAAGAAGTAGAAAATATGAGTAAGACCTAGTATCTGATAGCGCAACAGGGGACTATACTCAATAATAATTTCATTTTACATTTAAAATAACCAAAACAACACAGCTGGATTTTTTGTAACACAATGAATAGATGCTTGAGGAGATGGATACCCAATTTTCCATCATGTTATTATTACATATTGCATGTCTGTACCAAAATATCTCTATACCTCTTACATGTGTACACCTACTATGTACCCACATTTTTTTAATTAAAAGGAGATAAATTAAATCCTCTTCAGGAGACTTATAGGGTAGGTATGGTTTTGTGAACCAGGACAGCAGTTGCTTACCTTTTAGGGTGAATATTCTAGGAACCCTTATATTTGGTACTATGTTAGTCATATTTTGCAAGAGTGTTTGGGGCCCTGGAGGTAACACAATTGTGAATTTATCATGTCTCCCAGCAAGGTTGTAAGCTTTGGCAAAGGAAAAAACGACATTTTTTTTTCTGCCCTTATAGCACCTAAAATAGTGGAATAATACAGCAAATACAGTATAACACAGTGTTGACTATGGAGTGTAATACAAATGTAGTAAATGTTCAATACACCTTCTACTTGTAGTTTTACTACTGACCACTACATCTTGTCTTCCGAGATCACTTTATCATGTGGAAGAATTGAATCACTTAAAGTAAGACAAAGAATAAAATGTGCAGTAATAAAGTGTACCTACGAAAAGGAATTATTGCTAGAGATAATAGAGGTCAACAACATAATTATGAATTGTGTTAGTTTTCAATTGATGCTGTAACCAATTACCACATACTTAGTGGTTTGAAATAGCACAAATTATCTCGCTTTCTAGAGGTCAGAAGTCTGGAAAATGGGTCTTATAGGGCTAAAACCAGAGTGTCATCAAAACCGAGTTCTCTCTAAAGACTCTAAGAGAGAATTCCTTCTTTGACTTTTCCAGCTTTAGAGGCTACCTTCATTTCGTGGCTGGTGGCCACTCCAGCAATGCCACAACTCCTATCTCTGATTCCATCCTCGTATCTCCTATTAACTCTGACCCTTCTGCCTTCCTCTTATAAAGCTTCTTGTGATTACATTAGAATTACATTAGACTCACCTAGTTCAGAATTATATTCCCATTTCAAGATCCTTAATTTAATCACATGTGAAAAGTCCCTTTTGCCATGCAAGGTAACATATTCATAAGTTTTGAAGATTAGAACATGGACATCTTTGGGGGCCATTATTCTATCTACCACACAAGTCAATATTTGCTTAGAGAGTTTGACATTTTGTAATAATAGGAAATGCAAAATGTATGTCTTTTCATTTTGCCACATAAAATCAAAGAAATCTGGATTAAGTATGTTTGGAAGATCCCACAATGAAATATGTTTTGATGTTTCAAAAGCAGATGTATCACCCAGGGACACTCTCTTTAGAAAACAGCAGGAGCCTCTTCTTCTGGCTTAGAATTCATCTTCTCACCAGCTGCCAGTTTTAAACTACAGTGAACCTCTCAGTTTACAGTCCTTTCAAGCTAAAATCTGTTACACTAGTAAAGAAATTGCAATACTTATGTAAATCAATAATTGCAACGTATATGACACCATAAATTCAGAGCATGCCTAGAGAGCTGCTAGCTGCAACACACATGTTTGGCATGTTTAGCCTGTCAAGCAACCTATACAATGTAACTCATTTGCATACATACCTAGGTATAGCTTCAATTTTGACTCATTTTTAAATAGATACAACAATTCTGGATTAAAAAATTTAAAAATTATTAAGAGAACGCTGTGTTCAAATAATTTAATTATGTTGTAAATACTTCAGGAAGTTCTTTAGGTCTTCAACATGGTAACATTTCTGAGTAAGATTGCAAGTCTCTTAACAGAACTTGTGCTCCCCATCTCTGACTCAGACATAAATATAAAAGGTGCTACTAGAAACTGGAAGTGGGCTCAGTGGTGATGGTTCTAGTTGACCCTAGGCTCTAGAGTTAGAAGTTGTATTTTCTCTATTAATTTTGGTTCCTGTTTCTGTGTTAGTGTTTAAAGTTAATCATTCCTTTGTTTCCTCTCTACATCATCTAGGGCTTGCACAGCGGTAGTCATTATTCATTCATCAAGTAAGTTTTGAGCACCTATCTTGATGGGTCGGTGTGAAAAACTGAAAATACAATGATGAACAAGCCAGGATATGATGTCTGCTTCATAAAAACCTAGTCTACTGGGGCCAGAGGAGGAGGGATGGTCTTGACAATGGTACCAATAACATGTCAGTATAAATACAGTTGTGATAAGTGCAGCTGAGGGAAAGTATAGATGAGAATAGATAGCAGTAGATTTAATCTAGCTGGAGGATGAGAGAAGATTGCCCCAAGAAAGTACTTTTAGGCTGAGGTGGGACAAACAAACTCTATTGGAGGATATTTCTTTCAACTAGTCATTTTATCTTCCAGTACATCTATACGATGAAACTTGACTTGGATCTTCTAGTTTACTTCTTGCACAATCCTATTTTCTGTGGCTTCTTTGCAACAAAGACATGGTGCCATTCATCATTGTTTCTCTGGGGCCTTTGCTCATCTTGGCTTTGGAAATGCAGTTAAAGTTGGATCAGCTATTTGTTTTTTTGACAATGTACAGGTCTTCTTTATCTATTGAATTCATTCTTCTTGAATATATTGAGGCTCAATTTAGGTTTGATTTGCAGGTAGGGTTTGTCTGCAGCTCTCTCTTTAGCCAAGTGACAGATTTCACAGCAGTGCTTTCTGATGCGGGTGCTATTTATCTCTTCCATTTGGAAAACCCATTTCCAGCAAGCAAAGAGGAAGACCAAGCCAATCTACTTTTATAATTGAATGTGCCTTTACTCCCTTTGTTGTGATTATCTCACTTAAGTTATGAATTAGAACAACTTAGTAATCTTACTCAGCATGTTTCTCCAGACTTATTTCAAGTAATTATATGCATCTCCTCATAATCTAAATTGGCAAGCATTTCTCTAGAAAGTGCTGTGATATGTTCTACCAGCATATAAAAATTTAAACTGACAGATTGATGACTGATTTTGATGTTTCATGTAAATCTCCAAAAGAGGCTACTTTTTGTTATACTTGGCTATATCTATGATGTTATAGAACAGAAAACTTCATCTTTCATTGTGAGAAGACATTTTACTAACATTGGGAGACTCTGTTATTTCCTTGACACAATCTAGAACATAATTCAATTCCATGTAGCCATCCTGTGAGGAGGGACTATGCTTACTGATTAAGAGCCTTGGCTGGAAAGTAAGATACTCTGGATCTGAATGTCAGCCCTGCCCATGTCAGCTGTGACCCTGGCAGAATTTTGCAACCTTGAGTGTTCTCTCTGTTTCCTGAAAAGAGATAAATAATTGACCTATGGACTTGTTGTGGGGATTAATAAGGTTATGCATTGCGCAGTGCCTGGTACTTAGTGAAACACTCGATGCTATTATTATTAGTACTGAATGTTACACCACATGTCAGGTAGTATTGTAGATACTGGGTCTCACAAAAAGGAAGGTTGTGGTGCTGGAGGAGTGACATATAGTACCAAGTGAATCACCGATCCTGGATGGAGAAGTGGGGATGACAAAACTACCTGGGGTTAGAAGGTGGGCAGAGAAAAGTGGATTTAGAAATACTTCTCAGGTCAAGTGACCTTTGAAATAATTCTTGAAGAATAAAAAGTATGTTGCCTGTGGAGCAGAGGGAGAAGAGCTTTGGAGGCAGAGGAAACATCAAGAGAACATGGAAAGTACCTTGGTAAACAGGAAATGGTAAGGAGCACATTGGGACTCTTGCATTCAGGACATGCTGGGGAGGATGTGGCCAGGTAAGTTAGGGACAAGTTATACAAACAGTGAAGCCCTTGTTCAGCACTGAAATCCAACCAGATGAAATATTGCTGAGAAGGGATTTCAGCTAGTTCAAGCAACTCAGTGATAGCATATATCACAAGGGATAAGTCTATATATTACCATTTGTCAGAGCTATTAAGCTATCAAAATATTCTCATTCTTAGCTATGGTAGTTTACATACATTATTCAGTGTACCAAAGTGCAGTTTTTACACGTTTTCTGAGGGTCTTAGAACCATGCATTTTCTCCAAAATATACAACCTTCAAACTAAAAGTAATCTCAATATATGCTGCCAAAATCATGTGAAATGAAATCTTATTTTGCCAGCCCTAACAAAATTGTGAAAAAGGTCAGGCTTGTCTTTCATTTTCTCATTCTTTGTCAATTTATCTCAATCTATATACATGTTTGTAAGATATATCCTGAATTTTATCACATCTCATCACTTCCATAGTTATCACTCTGGTCAAAATCACCATCATCTCTTACTAGGATGATTGGAACAGCCTCCAAATGGTCTCTCTGTTTTCACTCTTGTTTCTTTATTGTCTATTCCACAAGCAGCCAGAGTGATCCATACAGAACATAAATATAATCATGTTGTTTCTCTGTTCCCCCCACCGCCACCCGGTGGCTTTCCATCCCACTGAAAAGAAAATCCAAAGTGTTTACCCTGGTCCCTTGCTACCTCTCCAATTTCACTCACTGTTCTCTGGCCACACTGGACTCTGCTCTTACTTAAACATGTAAAAAACATTCCTGTACCCCTGCCACCCCCAAACAAGGATCTTGAATTTGTTATTCTCTTTGCCTTAGATGCTTTTCCTCCAGATACTGGTAAAGTTTGCTCCTTCACCTCACTGAGGTCTCTCATTGGAGGGACTTTTCCTGATGAACTAAAATAAAATTTCCTCCCACCATCAGTTTCACATCCATCATAACACTTGACCCTTGAAATATTAAATAAATTTATTTTTTCATTTTTTAACCTCATTCTTCCCTGACAGAATACATTCCCCATGAGAGCAGGACTTTGGCTCACTGCTGTATGCATAAGTGGCTATGTTCTAGAACATAGTAGATGCTCCTTAAATATTGATTGAATAAATCCTGGTGACTTTCACTTGTTTCCTTTATTTCCCTTACATTTATACCTCACTTATCCAACCATCCAACCTTTCACACAGACCTCAGGGATTCTGGGCTGTTTCTTCCTTCCCTTCCCCAAAATCCCATATCTGTCAGAACTAGTTGTGTTTTCTGGCCAGCCCCTATGTTTCAGAACCTTTTCCCACTCAAGTATCAAAATATAACCATTCTGAAGTGAGATATTTAAACTTTTCATATTGGAAGGCACATGAGCTACTCATCCTTGATCATATAATTGCTGGTAAATGAAAATGTGTGTTCTCATTCCAAGGAGTGTTTGTATTTTAACAGCAAATGTTTCCTTAATAATCAGAATGTCTAATGAAATTGTGGATTATTTAGCCAATGCTATAGACTGAATGCTTATGTTCCCCCAAATTCGTATGTTGAAACCTAATCCCCAATGTGATGCCAGTTGGGAGGTGAGGCCTTGGGGAGGTGCTTATGTCATGAGAGCTCTGCTCTTATGGATGGATTTAGTGCCCTTATAAATAGGCCCCAGAGAGTGGTCTTGCTCCTTTCACTACGTGAGGAAGCAGGGAGCGGGAGCCATCTTTGAACCAGAAAGTGGGCCCTCACCAGATACCAGATCTGCTTGTGCATTGATCATGAACTTCTTAATCTCCAAAACTGTGAGAAATAAAGTTCCACTGTTTATAAACCACCCAGTGTATGATAGTCCGTTACAGATGTCCAAATGGACTCAGACAACCAATCGGTAGGAAAAAAAAGGCAATTGTCAAGGAAAGACTTTCCCAGACTTTATCAAATCACATCATGTTGGTGCTCATACTGTGTTTTATCTTAAGTCCAAAAAAGCTGCTCGAGGGTGAAATTTATATCTGATACAATTTTGGTTCCACTTAGTAGGCATACAAAAGTATTCCTGAGTTAACCAATTTATGAACATATACTTACCTCCACATTAAGAATCAATAATCTTGATACCATAAATACAATTTTCTCCAGAACTTTATAGTTATTGAAATTGTCTTTGAATGTTTCTGCTTAACATTAACATTTTATGAATCAAGCAGTTCATAAAAATTCACATTTAGACAAATGAACTGGGATTCTGATGTACTTACCAAAACTGAAGCAATGTAGAAGAGGGAAACTTTATTAAAACAACAAAAACATCCCAGTATTATTCAACATTTAAACTTCTATTATCCTCTAAATGAAAATTCCCACTTTTGTTCTTTCTAAAGAAGTACTCTAGAACTAAGGAGAAATAGGCAAATCCAAAATTATACTCAGAGATTTCTTTGACCTCTTTAAATAATTAATAGAAGAAGTTGATAGAAAATTACCAAGGATGTAGAAAACTTGAATACTGTGAACCAACTTGACCCAGTTGGCTTTTACTGAAAACTAACAACAGCAGAATACACATTATTTTCAAGTGCACGAAAAGCATTTATCAGGATAGACCATATTCTGGCCACAAAACAAGTCTGGTTAAGTTTAAAAGGATTAAAATCATACAAAGTTTGTTCTCTGACCAAAATGGAATTATATTAAAAATGAGTAACAGAAATATATACAGAAAATCCTCATATCTTTAGATATTACATAACACACTTCTAAATAACTATGAGTCAAAGAAAAATTACTAGAGAAATTAGAATATATTTTGAACCTAATAAAAAATTATAGCATATCAAAATTTGTGAGGTGTAGCTAATTTGGTATTTACAGGAAAATTTAAAGCATTAAATGCTCATATTGAGAAAGAAAAGCCTCAAATCAATGACCTAAATGTTCACTTTGAGAAACTAGGAAAAGAGCAGTAAATTAAGTAAGCATAAAGAAAAAGATAAAAAATATAGGATTATAATCAAGGAACTAGAAAACAATAGAGAATATCAATGAAAACAAAAGCTATTTCTTTGAAAAGATCAACAGAATTGATAAACCTCTAGTGGACTGATCAGGAAAACAGAACATATGCAAATTGTCAATATCAGGAAGGCATATCATTATGCATCCTTCAGATATAAATACAATGAGAGTATACTATGAATAAGCTTATGTCGATACATTTAACAACTTAGGGGAAATGGACCAATTATTTGCAAGGCAAAAACTACCAAAGCTCACTCCAGAAGAAATTAACTACCTGAATAGTCCTTTACCTATTAAAGAAAGTGAATTTGTAGTTAAAATCTTCCCACAAAGAAAACCCAAGTGGCCCAAGTGGCTTCACTGCAAATTCTACTAAACATTTAAAGAAGAAATTGTGCACAAACTCTTCCAAAGACAGAAAAAAAAAAAGAAAAGAAACACTTTTCAACTCATTTTATGAAGCCTGTATTACTCTGAGAGCAAACAAGACAGACATTATAAAAAAAGGAAAACTAGAGACTGGTGTTCTATACGAACACAGATGAAAATAAATTCTTCACTATTAGCAAATCAAACCTAGAAATATGTAAGAAAGATAATTAATCATTACCAAGTGGAGTTTACCTTAGGAATGTAAAGTTGGTTTAATATTCAAAACTGAATCAATGTAATTAACTATATTAACAGATGAGAAAAGGAACCTGTATGATCAGCCCATTGATGCAGATGAAGCATTTACCAAAATTAAAATCCATTTATGGTAAAGACTCTCAAGCCTACTAAGAAGTGGGGAACACAGTCTGGCTAAAGGCAACTATGGAAAAAATCTGTAACTACCTTTATACTTAATGGTGAAATACTAAATGCGTCCCCCTAAAATTGAGAACAAAGCAAGGATGACTACTTTCACCACTTTTATTCAATATTTTACTGGAATTCCTCACCAGCACTTTAAAGAAATAAAAAGAAACAAACATTTACAGATTGGAAAGAAAAAAAAAGTATTTATAAATTATCTGTATAGAAATTCTGAAGAATTTATAAAAGAATGGACACACATCTAAATTTAACAATGTAGCATGATATAAGGTTTGAGCATAAAAATCAATTTTATTTCTATAGATCAGCAACAATCAACTGAAAATTGAAAATAAAGGAATGATATAATTTAGAATAGTAAAAAAAAAAACAAAAAAAACAAAAAAACAGAAAAAAACCATGAAATACTTGAGGATACATTTAACAAAATATTTGCAAGGCATGTACACTAAAAACTATAAAATATTTCTGAGAGAAATAAAAAAAAAAACCCAAACAAATAGAGATACCATGATTGTGGATTAGAAGATGCAATCTTATTAAGAGGTTAATTATCCCAATTTGATCAACATATTTGGCTTAATTCTAATCAAGTCTAGCAGACTTTTTCAAAGATAGTACAAGCTGATTCTAAAATTTTAATGTATATACAGAGGACCTAGAATGGCCAAAACAATTTTGAAAAAGTAAAGCAAAGTCCAAAACTTATACTACCTAATTTTAAGACCTAATATTAAGCCTCAGCATTCCATTCAGATAGTTTTCCATAAAGATAGAAATGTAGGTTAGTGGAATAGAAGCTGATTAATTTTTCAAGGTGGGTGCCAAGACAATTCAATGGGGAAATGATCTTATTAACAAATGGTGATGGAACAGTTGGATTCGTGTGTACCAAAAAAGAGAGAAAAAAGAGAATCTTAACTCTTACCTCAGGCCATATTCACAATTTAACTTCAAGAAGATCACAGACTTAACTAACTATAAAAGCCTAAACTATAAAACGGTAAGTGCAAGAATATGGAAAACCTGGAATTCTCATACATTGTTGGTGTAAATGTAAAATGGTACAGGCACTTTGGAAAACAGTTTTGCAGTTTTTTTAAACAAAAGGTTTAAGAAACTCATCATATGACCCAGAAACTCCATTTCCAGGTATTAACCCAAAATAAATGAAAACTTAAATATACATAAATACTTGTACTTGAACATTCATAGCAACTATTTATAATCGCCTCAAACTGCAAACAACCCAATGCCCATTAACTGGTGCACGCACGAACTGTTTTTGGTATATTCATAAAATGGAATGTCATCCACCATAAAAACGAATAAACTACTGCTACACACAGTAACATGGATAATTCTCAAAAGCATTATGCTAAATTAAAACCAAAAACTAAAAACCAAAACTATCACCCACAGAAAGCAGATCAGTGTTTTCCAGGGGTTAGGGGTAGAGGATGCAAGAAGAACAGGAAGAATGACAGTAACATTCTAGATCAGAGTAGGGTAGTGGTCATATGACTATATACATTTGTCAAAAGTCATTGAATTAAGATTGATAAGTTAAAATTGGTAATTTTTGTTGCATGTAAATGCTACCTTTGTAATGCTGACAGAAATAAGAAATAGAAAAAAAGACAAAAAAGTCAGTACAAGTCAATATATATATATACAGGAGACTGGGCAGACTATAAATAAATTAGCTTAGGAAGAGTAGACTGGGAATAAAAGGAGCGATCTCTAGGTTACCAGAAGTATGTTTGAAAGTACCAATGATTGTTTTCTTTCCTCATTATCTAACTACTTATTAAACTAGCACCTAGGATACCATAGTGCATCAATAACATTTATTCAATGTTAGATGACAGGTGGGAAAGTTAGGAACTACAAACTGTAGTGAAACTATCTTTACTCTTGAATGAAAATTCAAAAAACGGAAGAGAGTTTGTTGATATTTTTATCTATTAACTTTTGGCTCTCATCTTCCTGGTGGTTCGGCTTCTTATGTATGCAAGTAAACTAATCAAAGTGATTCGTTCCTGCTACCAGATTAGTTTATATCAACAAATATTTAAATTAGTCACTGTGGGCCAGCAAGACACAAGAAAATGGTGCGCTTCATCCTGATGCTGTCACAAGTTTTGTTAAATGTCCAATCTTATCAGGCTTTCTCAAAGCCATAAACTTAAGCATAGCTGACTCTATTGTTTTTGACAGAATAAATTATATAAATTAAAAGTTCATGAAGAAATATGAACTCTGAGACCTGTTTTATTATTGAATATTTTTATTACTATTAACTTTTTGGTGAATATATATCTCTTTTTCTTATGTGGTACAAATCAAGCAAAGCATCAAAAATGGTGTCTTAAGAGTTTTTTAAAACTTCTTTTCTTCCTTTTCAATTCATAAAATTGCATTCTTTAAATTTTTTTACCTGAAAATTTGTTTTCTAAAACCTAAGGCGTGCATTCTCAGAATCTCACACTAAAATTTTAGGTTTAAGATCATTGTCATCAATTGAAATGAAATAATAGGAGAAAGTTTAGGAGTTTACTCATTATTATATGGAAATTTTTTACACAGATGAATATTTATTGTATAAAGTTAGAATAAAATTCATATACTCCACCAGTAGGCATCTGTAGTGGACATCTGTTACTTCTGTCTGCCCAGCAACGATTCCCTCTTCTTCTAGTAATAGCACACAGTTCACTTTGAGCAGCTCCTTCTCCCCCATTGTGTGCATTCTTCATATCCGTCAAGGCTGCCTGCCCTTTACTAGCCAAGGGGCACAGGACTCAAACTAGGCAAATCTGGTTCTTTTTTTTTCCTGGGAATGTTGAGCTTTAAGTGAAATTCCCCAAGGATAAAAAGTAGAGCTAAGTCTCTTCTAAAATGGTGTTCTGAAAAGACTCACTGAAGCCATTCTGGTTTCTATACTTTTAGAAGAGAATGTCTTCAGCTTTTCCTTTGGATCTATAAGTTCTTCTACATATCCTTCTATTAAATTCTTCCTTTTTGCCTAAGTTACTGGTATCAGTGTACTCAGTTAATTTACCAGATTGCTGCTTTCAACTGAAGAACCCTAAGCTTTAAAATCCCATCATTATCTCAAGTGATTATTTTTTCCCAAGTGGAAAGTGCATCTAATCCCCTGGCCTGTCAGACCTAGAGTTCTATGTCTCCAAGGACCTTTGTCTCCACTCGCCGTCAGCAATGTACTCCCACTGGCACACCTGGATCTCAGCATCACCTGGATCTCCTCTTACTTGAAAATTATTAGTTCAAGTATGTCACTTTCTCTGGTGACACCTTTTCCTCCTCCCAGTTTACTAGTTTAACTACTTCCATAGTCTTCCAGATGTGGAATTTTCCATAATTCTTTTAAGAATGAGACCCTACTCAGCTCTATCACCCCGACCCTCATACCTACCATCACAAAGTCCACATCAAATCTAGCTCTAGAATATAGATCTCCAGTCTTATGCTGGGATCAGCAGAGGATCAGGGAAGGGAATCTGGGAAACTTGGCTGCTCTGTATACAATCTTCCACTCAAGTTCTTGTGTTTTAAGCCTTACCATGCACAACCTTCAAAGACATTTGGTGTTTCAAATCCTTTGGCTTTTCCAAGGGTCCAGAGTAGGAATTGGCTTCTTTTTGGTTCATTTCCTCTTTCCAATCTTTGACTTGGAAATTTAGGTTTCCAGGCCAGCAAGGGCAGTTACTGCTATCTAGTCTACAATATTTTACCATCTTTATGGTCATAATTTCTCCCTATTTCTTCATTTTTAAATTCACATTTAAAATATTTTAATTGCCATTTAAATAAGATTATAGAAGAGAGCTAAGTAACTATATAACTTACTATGTTTACCAGTGCTGCAATTCCTTTACAGACTTTCCAAGCTAGGAAACATCTTAATGCCTTCTAGTTAACACCTATATTTCCTTCCTCTTATACTGTCATCTGCATAATGAATACATTTTCTCTGTTGTTCACCATACAGGGTTATTTGAATATCAAAGAAAGTAAAGTATTTGAAGGATTACACAAATTATAAAGTTTTACGCAAATAATTATTTGTTAGTAATTATTGTTTCATCCTCCAATTTTTATTCAGCATGTAATAATAATGGCAGTGCAACAGTTCACAGCTATTTAGCACTTGCCTTCTGCTAGTTATTTTGCTAAAAGCCAGGATTTTGAGGATGAAGAATAAGAAATGGTCCTTATTCTTAAATATATCAAATCAAGGAAAAGAAACAAATACATAACAAAGACATGCCTTACATTTACTATATTTATATAGTTTATAACATATATAACATAACAGTACTATAATATATGTTACATATACTCCAATAAAGTTTCATAAGCACAGTACCCACAAAAGAAAAAGAAAGTGTCTGGAGTCAGAGAAGGTCTCAGAACGCTGATCATATATGATCTATATCTTGAAAGATTAGCAAAAGTATTCACAGGGAGTAGTGAGCAGCTGGGGAAAAGTTTGTGCAAACACCCAGAGGCATAAAAAATTATGCAGTAGCTAGAAGTTTCACACAGCTACTTTGTAGAGTACGTTTAGGAAAGTGGAAGGGCACGAGAATCCAAAACACGACTGAGGTGGCCTGTGCTGCGACCTCTATGATGTCTGAGACTAGTGAGAGAAGCAATCCTGTTTACGTTTATAAGAACCTCTAATAAGGAGTTTAGATCCATTTAACATTTAACAACTCTTATAAATTTGCTTCTTACCTGTAGCATGAGACTATCTAAAGCAGTTTAATTTCACCATTTGTTGTTCTATCTTTAGTGGATAGTTGGCCACTCTCCTCTATTAACCACAGTCAAAGAGCAAAACGAGAAACCTCTACATAGCATAATGGTGTTTATAAATTATTACATAGCCCCCCAAAATCAATCTTCATCTTAGGTTTTTCTGCTGAATACTTCCTAAGTCTTTAATAATCTGTTAAGTTCAATGTGAATTATGAGTACTTCTCTCCTCTGAGGCCTCTAAATGCCCTACATTCCCTTTGGTTGAGAGAATCCAGAGCTTGACACAAGCCCAAGGAAGAGTCTGTTCCTCACATACCAGGGACATTGTTAAATGACAAATTTGGAATTAAACAAATATTTCCTACTCATAATCAACATAACATGAAGAGTGCTATGAAACGCATTAGTAGGTCCTTGGGCTGTGGTTTCTTCAAGATGCACTAAATGAATTCTTAGGCGTTTACCAGCTGCTATGTACTGGAATGTAACATGTACAGTGCTATTTAAAATCTGCAGATAACTAACAGGTGAATAATTTCATTCCACTAAAATTTAATTATGATGTCTACAGACCAGTGTTAGCAATATATTAAAGCATTCATATTTTCATAAGGAGAGATTTGATCAAAGCGTAAAAGACTTCACCAGAGTATCCTGAGAAGACACAAAACATGAAATGTTATTAATGAATGCTGATCTGCCATAAGTTTAATGGTTTTCCCTGGAGACCATTTTAATTAGTAGTTCATAGTGTGCAATTTCTTCTAAAATGCATTAGGACTTCATGATTTTAATGACTCCCATCATATCAGGTCACTTCCTCTGAGGCCTTGTAAAGAGCCAGATGTTCTTTTCACTTGTGCTTTGCAATTGAATTCTATATGTCTATTCTCTTGTGAGTAAATTCTCTGGAATGGATACAGAACCATCAACATAAACTGCCATAACCTAGGTTTTCTCACTGGCCTATGATAAATAAAAATCCTTTAGGAATGCTGCTTATAATGTCACATCTCAGGAGAATATTGCCTGACAAATTAAAAGGAAAACCTTTTGTTTCATATAAAGGTAGATCACACACGATTGCACTAGAATTTTATAGCCATTGTTTACATGACAATTTATTTTAAGCTTATTCGTATATATATATGAGTTATATATATATATGAATTATATATAAATTATATATATATGTGTTTATATACATATATAATTTTATTTACAAGTGTTTTGCTGGCTGGACAAGATATGGTGATGTTGACAAATACTGTATTTAATAGTTTCTTTTGTAGTGCCAAGAAAAGATACATTTTGGAATGTATTGATGAGTTGGTTATAGTTTTGGTAAAACTCTTGTAGCCAAACCTAAATGATCACAGTGTGTCTATATATCCCCATTTTAAAAAAATTGCTATTTATTTGACAAAAGGCTTTTGAATTTAATAAAGAAATGATAATAAAGTGGTATATACATTAATTCAAAATATTTTCCCATTATATGTAATTGATGTTATACTGTTAGTTCATTTTCATTCTGCTATAAAGAACTCCCTGAGACTGGGTAATTTATAAAGGAAAGAGGTTTAATTGACTCACAGTTCAGTATGGCTGGGGAGGCCTCAGGAAACTTACAATCATAGAAGAAGGCAAAAGGGAAGCAAGGCACCTTCTTCACAAGGTGGCAGGAAGGAGAAGAGCAAGCAAGAGGAGGGAAAACTACCTTATGAAACCATCAGATATCATGAGAACTCACTCACTATCACAAGAACAGCATGGGTGAACTGCTCCCATGATCCAGTCACCTCCCACCCAGTCCCTCCCTCAACAGGTGGGGATTATGGGGATTACAATTTGAGATGAGATTTGGGTGGGGACACACAAAGTCTAACCATACCGACTTAATTATTTCATGTCCACACTGCATTTCAGTACTATTTTTAAACAACATGCATTTATAGAAATTATTTATTGCATATCTAAATTCTCATAAGGTAATATTCTGTTGAATTTCTATCAACAAAAGAATAAGGATGCCGTGGCATAGATGAGTTGCCATCCTTTAAAGTAAATCATGAATTATCTTGTGATATTTTTAATCCAAATATAAACAACTAATTTTTAAAGACTTGGGGTAGTTGAACTAAATAATAATACAAGCTTGTATTTAAGAAGACTGAGAGAAATGAAAGGCATCGGATGACTTAAAACTCCAGAGTATGGAAGAAATTCAAAAGTTGTTAGTAAGTAAGACTCCTAGCCAGTAACCAGAAAGAGTAGTTAGTTGGATTTGACATTAAAGGATTATACGACTAAGCTTTATAAAAATGCAGTGTCAGGCATATCTGGCCTAAGAATGACTTTACAACAAAATCTCACTTACTACATTTATTTCCAGAAATTTTTGAATAACCAAAAAACCCCACCAAAAACCTCAATGCAGAAGTGCTACACTCTTGAACCACATACTTCACCAAAAATTTAAAATTTAAATCGTAGATCAGAAAGACAACCTACAAATCATCGAGCCCAATCTTCTCTTCCTTTCATTGCACTTCCCCAAGCATACACCCAAATATAATTTACACTTCAGTAAACTTAGGTGAGGAATTTACAGTTGAGCCTGAAGAGAAACTAAGTGACTGGCTTAAGGAAGACAGAATAGTTTGTGGTTAAGAATATGACTGATTGGATTCAAATCTTGGCTCCATCACTTACTAGCTGTGTGACTTTGAGCAATTCACTCAATTATTTTCAGGCCTCAGGTGGCTTGTCTGAAAAATGGGAATAATAGTAGTACCTACCTCAGATTGTTTTGAGACATAGGTAAGCGAGTCTGCATAATGTACTTAGCATAGTGCCTGGGGTATAATATGTGCTCAATAAATATTATTTTAATTTTATCTGTGCAATAAATTACTTGTGTGCTGTTAGGCAACTTACTTTGAGCATTTTGTAACATTTATAATGATTTGCATTGCACAATTGTTTGTTGTTTATAGTCTATCTTCCCCACTGGACATAAAATTGCAGGATGGCAGAGACTACATCTATTCTAAACATTAACATATCATATGGTGGCTGGTACATATTAGGTGCTCAACAATGTTTCTTGTTATAAAAATAATGTTATTGGCTGGGTGCAGTGGCTCCTGCCTGTAATCCCAGCACTTTGGGAGGCCGAGGCGGGTGGATCATGAGGTCAGGAGATCGAGACCATCTTGGCTAACACAGTGAAACCCCATCTCTACTAAAAATACAAAAAAATTAGCCAGGTGTGGCGGCGGGCACCTGTAGTCCCAGCTACTCTGGAGGCTGAGGCAGGAGAATGGCATGAACCCAGGAGGCGGAGCTTGCAGTGAGCCTGGGTGACACAGTGAGACTCCATCTCAAAAAATAAATGAATAAATAAAATAAAATAAAAATAATAATGTTATTATGATCACAACCCAGATAGGGTTGTCTAAAGGATTAGATGAGAGAATGCAAGAAAGTACTTAGTAGTACCATGCTGGGAACTCAAACAGTAAGTACATAATAAATATGTGTGCTTGTTACTGTTGCTATCACCATAAGCCTCAACATTAGTGACAGAAATGCAACTGTAACGAAGGTTTCCCAGTTCCCCACTAATAGTTAGTCAATGATATTAATTAAATACATGTAAGGCAGAAAAACTAATTCTTAATGTTAAAAAGACTATTTTGCAAGGCAATTCTACAGTTGATTATATTGCCTAGCAACAAAATCTAAGGAAGAGATGTACTTTGCTAGGCTTGGATAGCATTATAACGACATTACTAACAATGACAAGAGCAACAGCAACAGCAACAGCAACAGCAACAGACTAGGTAGCCCAGATTTTAAAGTAAAGAGATATTTCAAAACCACCTGAATTTTGGTTTTTCTTGAAAATGTAGGAGTTAGGCACAAAAGGCTAACACTCTCACCTGTCAACAACTCAGTGGGAGCTCTGAGATGGCCCCCTCTTTCTATGGAGGACTTGCTCTTCAATTCACATGTGACCCTGGAGGCACTGGTGTTTGGGACTCCTGATTTGGGTCTGGGACTTTTCAGGATTAATGTGATTTTAAGGAATTCTGGATGTCTTCGTAGTAATCATTTTGATCCACATAAGCAACATCGTGTGTGTGTGTGTGTGTGTGTGTGTGTGTGTGTGTGTGTGTGTAGCAGAAAAGACTTTTATTTCTGTTGGCTTTTTCATCACTCCTCACCTTGTTCGTGTTTTATAAAGCATCTGATAGCAAGTGTCAAGAGAAATTTAAAATTATAGCTCATCTACTCTGGTTAAACATAAGGAAGGAAAAGCAATTACCCGAGTACAATGACGGAATTAAAGATTCTTCTTGCAACCTAGTTAGGTATTTAGTGTTTGATGAGTACTGGAAAAGATAAATACATTTTTTTCAAGGAGGACTGTATCAATCTGCAATCATGAATAAAAGACTCCGAACATGATTTAGATATCAAACATATGGTTTGCAAACAAAATCAATCTTTCTCTAGGCAGTAAGAGTTAGTTGACAATTTACTGTACCTCTGTTTTGTTACTAAATTGGAAAATGTTTTTTCAGTGGTGAATAAATTTCTTGCACCAACAACAGTTTTGTTTTTGGTTTTTTAATATATTATTTTTTTTGCAAGGGAAATATGCTACAAGATAGATGGCGCTTTAGAAGAGACCACACAGATGGTCTGTAGAAAATCTTACAAATATAATCCCATATAAACAGAGTAAATGCATTCTTCATATGAGGATAAAATGTTAATTAGTTTGGTTTAATTAGAGATTTGCTACATGCTAGAAGTTTAAATTTAATAGATTGGTGATTCAATTTGATAGATCATAAAAAATAACTATGAGCATGTTACTGATTGTTTTGCTGACTAACCTAACAGGGATGCCCTATGCATCTTTAATTCACCTCTGGTTAAAAATGTGCCTCATTAATAAAGAGTCCACATAATGTTCAAACATACTCAACTCATGCTAACATGAGAGATATGGATCAGTCTTTCTTTAAAACAATCATGTAGTCATTGTATTATCTTTCACAATACGTCATAAGAGTCACAAATTAGTAGTGGCGTCTCTAACAATGTAACATTCAGTAATGTTGTTATAATTTTGTCCTCAAAAATTTTAAGAAATATGATTTTAGGAGTGAGTTGTAGTTATTTTGCATTTCTGATGAAGGCAGGAAAGCAGGGAAGAGATACTAGTCACATCAGCAAGAGATTGAAGAGGAAACTTTTGAATCAAGAGCATCTTAAGATATTGGAATGAGTTATTTAAGGGTGCTGTGGGATCTCTTGCTAAGATTCTGAAAGATATTATTGGTGTGGGATGATGAAGTGTCATTTTGTTGCAAGGCTGTAGATTAGACCAGACCAGCTTTAGGAATACATTTCAAAAATGATTATGCTCCCAAACTTCTTTCTATTTTAATGAGTTTTCATCATTGGCATTCACACTTATCAATGCTATCAATTCCTCCTAGCCTGCTCACCTATTGCCAGTTCTAACAAGCATGCATAAGAATTCCACATCAACAAAGATGGCAACAAAATAAAATGGAAATAGATAGAACAAATAAAATAAAATGGAAAAATGGATAAGTTCAGTACTGATATTTATTATTTGTGTTACATCATTTGGTCATGTCTGCTTCTTTTTTAAAATTTTATTTTATTTTATTTTGTTTTACTTTAAGTTCTGGGATACGTGTGTAGAATGTGCAGGTTTGTTACATAGGTATACATGTGCCATGGTGGTTTGCTGCACCCATCAACCCGTCATATAGGTGTTAAGCCCACACACACTAGTTATTTGTCCTAATGCTCTCCCTCCCCTTGCACCCCCCACCACTCGACAGGCCCCGGTGTGTGTTGTTCCCCTCTCTGGGTCCATGTGTTCTCATAGTTCAACTCCCACTTATAAGAGAGAGCATGCAGTGTTTGGTTTTCTGTTCCTGTGTTAGTTTGCTGAGACTGATGGCTTCCAGCTTCATCCATATCCCTGCAAAGGACATGATCTCATTCTTTTTGTATGGCTGTGTAGTATTCCACGTATCACATTTTCATCATCCAGTCTATCATTGATGAGCATTTGGGTCAGTTCCAAGTCTTTGCTATTATAAATAGTGCTGCAATCATACATGTGCATGTGTCTTTATAATAGAATGATTTATATTCCTTTGAGTATATACCCAGTAGTGGGATTGCTGGGTCAAATGGTATTTCTGGTTCTATATCCTTGAGAAATTGCCACACTGTCTTCCACAGTGGTTGAAGTAATTTACACTTGCACCTACAGTGTAAAAGCATTCCTATTTCTCCACAGCCTCGCCCACATCTATTTTTTCTTGACTTTTTAATAATCACCATTCTCGGTCATGTCCTATTTCCATGACTGGATTAGAATGTTAGTCACTGATGGTTTTCTGTTATTTTATGGAGGAAAACTAAAGATCCATGACCAAAAAATTGTGACGACACCTCAATAGAAATAAACACAGTGTTTCATTTGTATTAACCAAGAAACATAAGAGAAAAGTGGTTCAAAACTATTTTCAAAAGCAAGGGCTGAGAAGAACTGATGTTCTTTCTTCAATTTTGTCAAAATTCTTACCCTTAAGACATGAAAAGATATATGCTTATTTGTTAGTGACCATTATTTACAATATTTCAATGAACTCTAAATCATCTGGCATTCAAGCATTTTATACCTTAATGTAATGTAAAACATTACTTGAAAAGAAAACCCAACTCTGTTTTCCCTATTTTCTTCCTAATGTAGACATTTTCTTTTTGTTGTTATTTTATTTTATTTTAAGTTCCAGGGTATATGTGCAGGGTGTGCAGGTCTGTTACATAGGTAAACATGCACCATGGTGTTTGCTGCACAGATCATCCCATCACCTAGGTATTAAGCCCAGCATCCATTAGCTATTCTTCCCGATGTTCTCCCTCCCCTGACACTGCCTATCCTACAGGCCCCAGTGTGTATTATTTCCCCCAGTGTGTTCATATGTTCTCATCAATCAGCTCTCACTTGTAAGTGAGAACATGAAGTGTTTAGTTTTCTGTTCCAGCATTAGTTTGCTGAGGATAATGGCTTCCAGCTCCATCCACGTCCCTGCAAAGGACATGACCTCATTCCTTTTTATGGCTGCATAGTATTCCATGGTGTATATGTACCACATTTTCTTATTCTAGTCTATCATTGATGAGCATTTGAGTTGACTCCATGTCTTTGCTATTGCGAATAGTGCTGTAATGAACACACACGCGCATGTATCTTTATAATAGAACGATTTACATTCCTTTGGGTATATAGCCAGTAATGGGATTGCTGTGTCAAATGCTATTTCTGCCTCTAGGTCTTTGAGAAATTGCCACACTGTCTTCCACAACGGTTGAACTAATTTACACTCCCACCAACAGTGTAAAAGCATTTGTTTTCTCTGCAATCTGGCCAGCATTGTTGTTTTCTTTTTAATAACAGCCATTCCCATTGGCATGACATGGTATCTCATTGTGGTTTTGATGTGCATTTCTTTAATAATCCATGATGTTGAGCTTCTTTTCATATGTGTTTTGGTCTCACGTATGTCTTCTTCTGAGAAGTGGCTGTTCATATTTTTTGTCCACTTTTTAATGTGGTTGTTTCTTTTCTTGTAAATTTGTTTAAGCTCCTTGTAGATTCTGGATATTAGACTTTTGTCAGATGGATGGATTGCAAAAATTTTCAGCCATTCTGTAGGTTGTCTGTTCACTCTGATGATGGTTTCTGTTGCTGTGCATAAGCTCTTTAGTTTAATTAGATCCCACGTGTCAAGTTTTGCTTTTGTTGCAATTGCTTTTGGTATCTTTGCATGAAATCTTTGCCTGTGCCTATGTCCTGAATTGTATTGCCTAGATTTTCTTCTAGGGTTTTTACAGTGTTGGGTTTTACATGTAAGTCTTTAATTGATCTTGAGTTAAGTTTTGTACAAGGTGTAACGATGGGGTCCAGTTTTAATTTTCTGCATATGGCTAGTCAGTTCTCCCAGCACCATTTATTAACTAGGTAACCTTTTCCCCATTGCTTTCATTAGATTAATTGAAGATGAGATGGTTGTAGGTGTGCAGTCTCATTTCTGAGTTCTCTATTCCATTCCATTGGTTGATGTGTCTGTTCTTGTATCAGTACCATGCTGTTTTGATTACTACAGCTTTGTAGTATAGTTTGAAGTTAGGTACCATGATGCTTTGTTCTTTTTGCTTAGGATTGTTTTGTCTATTTGAGCTCTTTTTGGTTACATATGCATTTTTAAATAGTTTTTTTTTTTTCTATTTCTGTGAAGAATATCAATGATAGTTTAATGGGAACAGCATTTAATCTATTAATTACTTAGGACAGTGTGGCCATTTTCACAGTATTGATTCTTCCTATCCATGAGCATGGAATGTTTTTTCATTTGTTTGTGTCCTCTCTGATTTATTCGAGCAGTGGTTTGTAGTTCTCCTTAAAGAGGTACTTCACTTCCCTTGTTAGCTGTATTTGCAGGTATTTTATCCCTTTTGTAGCAATTATGAATGGGAGTTCATTCAGGATTTGGCTCTCTGCTTGCCTGTTGTTGGTGTATAGGAATGTTGGCAATTTTTGCACATTGATTTTGTATCCTGAGACTTTGCTGAAGTTGCTTATCAGCTTAAGAAGACTTTGGGCTGAAACAGTGGATTTTTCTAGACATAGAATCATGTCATCTGCGAACAAAGATAATTTGACTTCCTGTCTTCCTATTTGATAACCCTTGCCAGAACTTACAATACTATGGTAAATAGGAGTGGTGAGAGAGGGCATCCTTGTCTTGAGCCAGTTTTCAAGGGGAATGCTTCCAGCTTTTGCTCATTCAGTATGAGATGGGCTGTGGGTTTGTCATATATAGCTCTTATTATTTTCAGGTATGCTCCATCAATACTTTGCTTATTGAGAGTTTTTAACATGAAGGGATATTGAATTTTCTGCATCTACTGAGATAATCATGTGTTTTTTTCTTCTTCTTTAGTTCTATTTATGTGATGAATCACATTTCTTGATTTGCATATGTTGAACCAATTTTGCATCCTGGGGATGAAGCCAGCTTGATCATGGTGAATACACTTTTTGACATGCTACTGGATTCAGTTTGCCAGTGTTTTACTGAGGATTTTTGCATCAATGTTCACCAAGGATATTGGCCCAAAGTTTTCTTTTTGTTGTTGTTGTATCCCTACAATGTTTTGGTATCAGGATGATGCTGGCCTCATAGAATGAGTTAGGGAGGAGTACCATCATTTTTATTTTTTTGGAATAGTTTTAGTAGGAAAGGTATCAGTTCTTTGTACCTGTGGTAGAATGCAACTGTGAATCTGTCTGGCCCTGGGCTTTTTTTTTTTTTTTCATTGTTAGGTTATTTACTACTGCCTCAATTTCAGAAAGAATTATTGGTCTATTTAGGGATTCCATTACTTCCTGGTTCAATCTTGGGTGGGTGTATGTTTCCAATAATTTAACCATTTGTTCTAGATTGTCTAGTTTGTATGTACAGAGGTGTTTGTAGTATTCTCTGATGATTGTTTGCATTTCTGTGTTGTCAGTGGTGATATCCTCCTTACCATTTCTGATTGTGTTTATTTGATCCTTCTCTCTTTTCTTCTTTATTAGTCTAGCGAGAGGTCTATTTTATTAATTTTTTCTGAAAAACAAGCTCCTGGATTTGTTGATTATTGAAGGAATTTTTGTTTCTCTATCCCCTTCAGTTCAGCTCTGGTCTTGGTTATTTCTTGTCTCCTGTTAGCCTTGGGGTTTGTTTGCTGTTGGTTATCTAGTTCTTTTCACTGAGATGTTAGGTTGTTAACTTGATATCTTTCTAGTTTTTTTAATGTGGGCATTTAGTGCTATAAATTTCCCTCTTAACACTGCTTTAGCTGCATTCCAGAGATTCTGGTACATTGTCTCTTTGTTCTCATTAGTTTCAAAGAACATCTTTATTTTTGCCTTAATTTCATTATTTACCCAAGTGTCATTCAGGAGCAGGTTGTTCAATTCTCACTTAGTTGTGTGGTTTTGAGTGAATTCCTTAATCTTGAGTTCTAATTTGATTGTGCTGTGGTTTGAGAGACTGTTTGTTATAATTTCAGTTCTTTTGCATTTGCTAAGGACTGTTTTACTTCCCAATTATGTGATTACTTTTACAGTAAAAGTGATCTCATTGGCTATGAGAAGAATGTATATTATATTCTGTTGTTTTTTGGGAAGAGTTCTGTAGATATCTATCAGATCCTCTTAATCCAGAGCTGAGTTTAGGTCCTGAATAGCTTTGTTAATTTTCTGTCTTGATGATCTGTCTAATGTTGACAGTGGGGTGTTAAAGTCTCCCCCTATTATTGTTTGGGAGTCTAAGTCTTTTTGTAGGCCTCTAAGAACGTGCTTTGTGAATCTGGGTGCTCCTCTATTGCATGCATACATATTTAAGATAATTTGCTCTTCTTGTTGAATCAAACCCTTTACCATTATGTAATGCTTTTCTTTGTCTTTTTGATTTTTGTTGGTTTAAAGTCTGTTTTGTCAGAAACTAGGATTGCAACCTCTGTTTTTTTCTGTTTTCCATTTTCTTGGTAAACTTTCCTCCATCCCTTTATTTTGAGTCTATGTACATCTTTGCACATGCATGTGTCTCCTGAAGACAGCACACAAGTGGTTCTTGACTCTTTATCCAGCTTGCCATTCTGTGTCTTTTAAGTGGGGGCATTTAGCCCATTTATATTTAAGGTTAGTATTGTTATGTGTGAATTCCTGTCATCATGATAATTGCTGGTTATTTTGCAGAGTTATTGATGTGGTTGCTTCATATTGTCACTTATCTGTGTACTATAGTGTGTTTTTGTAGTGGCTAGTAACAGTTTTTTATTTCCACATTTAGTGCTTCCTTCAGGAGCTCTTGCCAGGCAGGATGGGTGGTGACAAAGTCCCCCAGCATTGACTTGGCTGAAAGAGTCTTATGTCTCCTTCACTTATGAAGCTTAGTTTGGCCAGATATGAAATTCTGGGTTGGAAATTCTTTTCTTTAAAAATGTTGAATATTGGCTCCTAATCTCTTCTGGCTTGTAGGGTTTCCACTGAGAGGTCCACTGTTGGTCTGACAGGGTTCCCTTTGCAGGTAATCTGGCCTTTCTCTCTGGCTTCCCTTAACATTTTTTTCTTTCATTTCAACCTTGGAGAATCTGATAATTATGTGTCTTTGGGTTGATCTTCTCATGAAGTATCTTACTGGGGTTCTCTGTATTTCCTGAATGTGAATGTTCAAATTCAAATCCAGAAATTTCTCCTGGATGATATCCTGAAGTATGTTTTCTGACTTGGATCCATTCCTCCCTTCTCATGGAGTATCTTACTGGGGTTCTCTGCATTTCTTGAAATTGAATGTTCAAGTTCAAATCCAGGAAGTTCTCCTGAATGATACCCTGACGTCTGTTTTCTGACTTGGCTCCATTCTTCCATCTTTTTTAGGTACCCCAATAAGCTGTAGTTCAGTCTCTTTACATAATCCCATATTTCTCAGAGGTTTGTTCATTTATTTTTATTCTTTTTTCTTTATTCTTGTCTGTCTCTTTTATTTCAGAAAGATAGCCTTCAAGCTCTGAGATTCTTTCCCTAACTTGGTCTATTCTGCTATTGATACTTGTGATTGCATTGTGAAGGTCTTGTGTTGTGTTCTTTAGCTCCATCAGGTCGTTTTATGTTCCTCTCTAAATTGACTATTCTGGCTATCAGCTCCTGTATTATTTTATCATGATTCTTAGCTTCTTCACATTGGGTTACAACTGCTCCTCTAGTTCAGTGAAGTTCGTTCTTCTGAAGTCTACTTCCGTAGCCTACTTCTGTCAATTCAGCCATATCAGCCTCAGCCCAGTTCTGTGCCCTTGCTGGAGAGGCGTTGTGGTCATTTGGAGGAGAAGAGGCAAGGGCTTTTTGAGTTTTCAGTATTTTTGAATTGATTCTTTCTCATCTTTGTAGGTTTATCTACCTTTGATTTTTGAGGTTGCTGACCATTGAATGGGGTTTTTGTAGGGTCTTTTTTGTTGATGTTGTTTTTGTTGTTTTCTGTTTGTTTCCTTTTAACAGTCAGACCACTCTTCTGTAGGGCTGCTGTGATTTGCTGGGATTCTGCTCCAGATCCTAGTTGCCTCAGTTCTTCCCATACCTAGAGATATTGCCAGTGAAGGCTGCAAAATGCAGATGACAGCCTGCTCCTTCCTCTGGAAACTCCATCCCAATGCAGTACTGACCTGCTGCTGGTTCAAATGTGCCTGTAAGAGGTAGCTGGAGACCCCTTTTGGGAGATCTCACTCAGACAGGAGGTACAGGATGAGGGACCCACTTAAAGAAGCAGTCTGGCGGCTTTTTGGTAGAGCAAGTGTGCTGCATGGGGGCGGGGGGGACCCTTCCTTGTCTGAATTGTTTGTATTCTCCAAAGCCAGCAAGCTGGAATGGCTGAATTGACACTAACCTCAGAGATGGCAGCTGCCCCTCCCCCTGGGAGCTTTGTCCCAGGAAGTGATCAGAGCTCTGTCTATAGAACCCTAGCTGGAGAGGTTGAAGCCCCTGCAGGGAGATCCTGCCCAGTGGGGAGGAATGAATCAGGGTCCCGCTTAAAGAAGCAGTATGGTCGCAATCTGGCAAGGCTGCTTTGCTACACTGAGGGATGCCCTTCCTTGTCCAAACCATTTGTATTCTCCAAAGCTGGCAGGCTGGGATGACGGAATCTACTGAACTGCAGAGATGGCAGCCATCCCTTCCCCAGGAACTCAGTCCCAACTCAGGCAGACTCTAGCCTGTTGCCTTTGGCCAGCTGGAATTCCAAGCCAATGGATCTTAACTTGTGAAGTGCCATGGAAGTGGAGCCTGCAGAATGATGCTGCTTGGATCCCTGGATTCAGCCCCCTTCCTAGGGATATGTAGGGATGGATCTCCTGACTTGCTGCAGATCCTGGGGCCAGAGAATGTAAAACTCCTGGGTCTCTATGTGTGCCTGAGTGGCTGCTCTGCAGAGACTCCACACAGCTCTGTGTATTGGACCCAAGGCCCTGGTGTTATGGGCTTAAGAGGGGATTTGATGCGCAGGTTGCAAAGATTCATGAGAGACCCTGGGCAGGGTTGCACAAGTCACTCACCACTTTCCTTAACTGGGGATGGGGGTTCCCTTGGCTCTGTGCTGCTCCTGCGTGGCCTATCACCCCACTCTGCTTTTTCTTCATCCTTCATGGATTGAGTTGTTTGCCTATTCAGTCCCAATGTGAAAACCTGGATATTTCCGTTGAAGGTGCTGAATTCACTTACTCCTTTCATTCCTCTCTGTGAGTGCTGTGGACTGCAGTTGCTTCTAATCAGCCATCTTGCCCCCTCCAACATTTTCATTAGATTGCTTAATTTTACTAGTCTGTTGATGAGCAGTAATTGAATACCCCTTCTACCATTTCTAAAATCCCATTCAGATCTTGTTAAAGTTTTTCTAACATTACTGATGTTTTATTGGCATAGATATGCATTTGAAAGACAAAAACATACTTGTTCATTGCACAGTAATCTAAAGTTTGTTTTCAATACATAAACCTAAGGCGGTTTTGTCTACATTTTTCTTCTATAAGATAAAATATCAGATATTTGCAATCTATGGAAGGGTAATAATGATTGAACCCCATGTCTGTCTCATGTGTTAAATATTTCTTGCCTTGTATCTCTTACACTTATCTCTGTCCTATGTTTCTGTCTTCCCCTTCTACTTTCAAGGGGCCATGTTATTATCTGAGACTCATTGGTAACAGATTAATTTCACTATTTTAAAATCCGTAGCTTTAATTCCATCAGCAAAGATTCTTTTACCATGTAATGTAGCATTATTTACAGGTTCCAGGGATTAGGATATTAATATCTTTGGCAGGTCACTATTCTGTCTACCACAGGATATTTTATCTTAAAATGGTTTAAATTATTGCATAGGGCTTTGGCTATTGTATTCTACTAAACCTTCTTTTTCCTTATGTTGGACAGAGGCTCAAGAGGAAGATTAATCAGCTATGAAAAAGATGAAATAATAAAGTCCATACTTTCTGTGTACCTGAATGCAACTTTGAATTGTGGTTTTATTGCTTAGAACAGAAAAATAGTTTTTATACATATTTACTTTTGCCGAATATGGACTTCCTGACCCATGCACTCCATTTGCTACTGCAGAATAAAATGATTCTAATTTGAAAAGGATAATGTTGGTTTTTAAAAAGTGTGAAATAGAAATGACTGTTTTCACAGTACCATAAATGTAAGCATTGTTATACTAAAAATATTACTGTTATGAGACCAGTTGATGCACTTCAGCCTTAGATAACACATAGGCCTCTCAGAGTTTCCGGACAATGATGTTTTGAAAAGCAATATCGTGGACTGATACATAACAGCAAATCCTGAAGGGACATGTGTCACTTTGATGGTTGGAATGTCAGGTTCTCCAAAGTTGGATAAGGTTGTAGGGTTAACCTGACTGTTGATTAATTGCCAGAAGAGTAGCTGGAGCTGGAGACTTCCATTAGGATCCTGACATTTCATATCTGTCATTATCATCCTATGATTTAGACATCTTTTTGAACATTTCAAACAGCATTATTTCCTAGACTAAGGAGCCTTCTCCCCAGATCCTGTAGACTAAATCCCTATTGACCTGTCTCATTAAAACCTAATTATAATAGCCCATGTTTCATTCCAAGCAATAAACTTGGACTAAAGGAAATAACTCCAATGATGTGGTGGTTGAGATCATTCGAGTGGCAAGTATACAAAAGGCTCAGGAATTCAACCTTTGTCTGAGAATCCCCCAAATAGCCAGGGTTTAATAGGAGGTAAGATTGGTAGAGGCCTGAGGAACTGTGAGTGGGGAGGGGATTTTGGGTCTGGGTATCTGCCATGAAAGTAGCCCTGATTTTGGCTCTTTAGTCTTTGTACTATTTCATTTTCTCCATTATTGTCTTACAATTGTGTACTCTCTTGGAAATTAGTCAGAATGCATAAGAATTACTGAACATTTTATACTCACGCATCAGAACCACACTTAGATTTATGTGTAAGGAGAATAGATAGAACTCAGTGAATAAAAGAAAGTAAGAGAAAAGGAAGGATTCAAGAAAAAGAACTCACAATAACTGAAACTCTAAGATCTCTAATTGTAAGCATTCAGGGCACGATGGAACTGAAACTATGAAACTGAACTCATAAACTAACTCTGTGTTATAGAAATGAAGAGCATGAACAGTGAACATGAGTGAAGGGGAGTCAAATGGGGGAGAGGTCGCTAAGAGCCAGAGGAAATCTTCCCAACCCGATCAAGCAGCTTAAAGTTCAGAGATTTTCTTCACCCTGACAATACCAACTCTCAGAATCAGAAACACTGCTTTAATTCATAATTTCAATGACACAGGAAGTCATTATTTAAATTTTCTTGTAGGGTCAAGAATTCAGAGGTTAACTTGAAACTACAAAGCATGCTAAACTCCTATTGCAGGGTTAAAGCCCTCTATATCTACATATGTTATGCCATATATACTTGACTACACATATACAATTTGTATGTAATTCCATTCCCAAAAGGCATGGAGGAGGCAATGCATCTTATACTCAATTGCCACCAAAGAGCACAAGAATGAATGTTTAAGTCCAGACACTGACACATCCCCCTAAATTTTCAAAGCATGGCTTGTGGTTTCAGCCCCCTGACTCCCATTCCCTGTAATGGAAGTCAGGTGGCAAAACTCTAATGCAAACTCCTTGGAAATCTAGAAGACGGCATAATGATGTTCTTTGTTTTTGCTATGGAAACATTTATGTGGGACACAGGTTCAACTGTCCATGAAATGATGCACTAATCTCCAGAGTTCACAATGTAATTTGGAGTATATTTTCTTCTCCATGTGCATGCAATTGTGAAGGTAATTGCCACCCTGAAGGTAAAGAATGCCAAGTGTCCCTCACATAACACACAGCTACATTCTGAAGTATCTCAGAGCCGGATATTCCCTTTTTGCATCCAGAGAAAAAGTCCAGGGAACTAGCTTGCATCTCAACTTTTTGCATTCAGTCTTTCTGGAGAACACTCAATCTTTCCTTGACAAGGCTTGTTGGTTTTCATAAACTAGTTTGTTGTGAATAGTCAGTTCAATTTCTGGCCTGAATAGCATCATTGATTTAACATGATAAGCCAAAAAACAATTATCTTGCCTCTCAGATTTATAAATTCTACTTCTATGCCATAGATATCTAAAATTTAAAAATTAAACCAGCTTAAGAATAAGCAGGGTTAGTTTTAAATATGCTGGGGATTTATCAAATGCAATGTCAGCTTCATGACTGAGATCACAAGTCAGAAAGCCCTCTATTATATTCAGGAAGTAAAATCACTATCTTGCTTTGTGGAAAGTACATTTTTAGAAATTAAAATTAAATGTGTAAAAAAGGGGCTATCTTAATTTTTCAGTGACTATATCCATGATCTCATTACTTAATTAAAGAAAATTCTAATACTAATTTTAAACAATTTTTAACTGTATGTGAAATCCACTACAACTTAACTGTCCTATACAACCTAGCACTCAGGGGCACACAGTTTGACATCTATTTCATGCCTGATTTTTCTCTTCTGAACTTGACAAAGCACTTCTCAAGGATGTAACAGAAGTATAAGACAAACTTTTCTTCCCTCATAGCACCTGACACAGAGTAGGGTTCATTACAGGAGCTCAATAAATGCTTGTACCTGTATTGATTGATTGCTAGCATTCTGCTTTGTGACTCCTCTTAATATTTCAGATGCTGAAAGGTCATTATCATAATTATTGTAAACCTCATTTATCTGTTTATGACACTGCTCTGGGTGCTACACAAAATTTAGCAGTGCGATCTCAAAACTATAAGAATAACTGAATGGACATTGACAGATACACTAATCAGGAAAGATGGCACATGAGGTTAGAGTTTGGAGTGATTCACGTAGACATTTAAAAAGTACATTTATTGAATTTATATAATCTACTACTTCTTTCCAAAAATAATTTCAACATCTTACAGCAAAAAAAAAAAAAAAAAAAAAAAAAAAAAAAGATAAGGTTAATAACATGCCTGCACTAATGTTAAGACACCAGTAGAATGATAAGAGAGTGAAACTGAATGATGAGAAAGTGAATTTCTCTGCAGTTCTGGCAAGGAGAGAACGACCCTAGGTCAGAGTTTCTTAACTCTGATGTTGTAACATTGACATTTTGGGCTGGACAATTTCCTACTGTGGCAGGCCGCCCTAGTGCATTGTAGGATGTTTTCGTGCATTGTAGGAAGTTGAGCAGCATCCCTGGACTCTAACCACTAGGTGCCAGTAGTGCCTCCCTTCCTCCCCTCCTGTTGTGATGACCAATAATGCCTCTAGATCTTTCCCCTCATTTGAGAATCACTGCCTGTCTCATTTCATTTAAGCTGCTATAACAAAATATCTTAAATTGGGTAATTTATAAACAGATCTATTGCTCACAGTTCTGGAGGTGACGAATTTCAAGATCAAAGTGCCAGCAGATTGGGTGTCTGGTGAGGGCCTGTTCCTCAAAGATTGCACCTTCTGTGTCTTCACATGGTGTAAGGAATGGAAGGGGCAAGGCCGCTCGCTTCAACCTCTTTCATAACAGCACTGATCCCATTCATGAGAGTAGAGTCCTCTTGACTTAATGATTTCCCTAATAGCCCATCTCTTAATACCATCACCATTGGGGTTAGGTTTCAACATATGAATTTTGGGAGAACAGCAACATTCAGGCCATAGCATTCTGTCCCTGCCCCCTCCAATTAATGCTTTTTGCACATGCCAAAATATATTCGCTCCATCCCAATAGCTCCCAAAGTTTTAACTTGTTCTAGCAAGCTGTGTTCTTGTTTGCTGTGTGCCTACAGAGTTAGTACCACATGCATGCTGCAATGGTTTATTTCTTGTACTTTTTGGAGGGGTGCCCTGAGCCACACCTAAACCTGTTTGAGCCACAGCTGGGGCAGTCAAGGAGCATTACACTGGGATCCAAGGAATAGAACCTTGTAATTGTTCTACCTCCAAGACCTTGGCATTCTGGGTCTGTCTGGGTGGGGCAGCCACACAGATCTCAGAAATGCCTTTAGAATTCTTCCTCCGTCATCTTGATAAATAGCATCTGACTTCCTTCTATCCATACTAATTTCTTTATCAAGAATTTGCTTAGCCAAACACTTGGTATTCTCTCTTGAACACTGTTTTATATTAATTACAAAATGGTCAGGTTGAGAATTTTCCAAATCTTTAAGTTCTGTTTCATTTTAGATTAAGTTCATTTTTAATTTGTTTTTCTTTTCTCGCATTTTACTATAAGTAGTCAGGAGAAGCCATGCTGCACCCTCGACACTTTGCATAGAGATTTCTTCCACCAAATCTAGTTTATCACTCAGAAGTCTGCCTTTCACGAAACACTAGAACATTAACACAGTGAAGTCAATTTTTTTGCCAGTTTTATAACAAGGATTATCTTTCCTCTAGTTTTCTCTGTTTCCTCTGAACACTGTTGCTCATTTCCTTCTAAGATGTGAAAAGAATGGTCTTTACCATCCATATATCTATCAACATTCTTAATCTCTAAGAAGATTAAGGCATTCTCTGCTGCCCTGCTTTCTTTCTGAGACCTCACCAAAATTATTCTTAAGGTTTTTTTTTTTTTTTAATGGTAATATAGGCTTTTCCTAGCCCGCTCCTCCAAACTCTTCTGGCTCTTGCCCATTACTCATATCTAAAGCTGCTTCCACATTTTTAGGTATTTGCTATAGCAGCACCCCAGTTCTCAATACCAAAATCTACCTCAGTCTGTTTGGGATGCTATAAGAAAATACGTTAGACTGGGTAATTTATAAACAACAGAAATTTATGGCTCACAGTTCTGGAGTCTGGGAAGTCCAAGATCACGGCACCAGCAGATTTGGTGTCTTTAGTAGAACCTATTCTTCCTAGATGGCACCTTCTGTGTCCCTACATTATTGAAAGGAAAGAAGAGGGAAGGAAGCTCCTTTCAACTTGTTTTATAAGGACACTCATCCCTTTCATGAAGGTGGAGCCTTCATGATTTAATCACTTCCCAAAAGGCCCTTTTAGTATGATCATCTTGGGTGTTAGGTTTCAACATATTAATTTTAAGGGTAAATCAATATTTAGACCATAGTGTTACCCTAGGTGATCTAGCTTTCATTTTAAGGATGGAGAAAGTTCAACTCAGTTCTTGGGGTTTGGGAGACATGAGACAGACGTAATTATTTTGTGACACTTATTATTGAAACAAACTTTAATAAAACATGAACAATTTTAATTGATAATAATAGCTAATATTTATTGAGCACTAATTATGAGCCAGCTGCTGAAGTAGGTACTAAACACACATGATCTCATTTACTCCTGAGTATTGATCTCAGTTATTCCTGAAGTATCTTTGTGATCCTTACTTTATAGCTAAATAAACTGTTACTTAGATTAAGCAATTTACCCAAGGTCATACAGTAAATGGCAACTTTGGGATTCAAACCCAAGCAATGTCAAATTAGAGTCACCACTCTGAGTTATCAACAACAGCCTATGGAAATGTGAAGCAGATATTACATTGCTGATTTTTGCATGAATCTTCTGTAAAAGTAGAGGATATGAAATTGAAGCACAAACTAGGAAAGGCAATTAACAACTCCTCAATAGGCTATTGAAAGCAGTCCCCAGTCTACAGAAATAACTGAGTGACAGCTGTCCATACTGTATGTTGGTCATAATTGCAGATGATGCTACATCAGAGTAACAGCAAGGAGGCTGCCTCAACTTCCATATCTTTGTCTACTTGTCCAAACTTGAGTAGTAACGGGACTTTTCATTTGAAGTATCCTAGGATTTAACTATCTTTTTTCCCATACATTTCAATAAGATGCTGTATCACACTGTGGAGTGAGAGGGAATCTGAAAAAGAGCTCAGAATTAAATAGATCCAGGTTGAATCATGGTACTAAAACCTACAGCTATGTAACTTTGAAAACTATTTGACCTCTCTGTTACCTGTAAATGGGTGTATGACTGTATGACTGTATATACAGTCATGCCTCACTTAACAACAGTGATATGCTTTGATTTCATCATTGTGCAAACATCATGAGTTTACTTACACAAGCCCACCTACATGGTAGTAGCTTACTATACACATCTAGGCTATGCGATATAGCCTATGGCTCCTAGGCTACAAACCTGTACAACATGTTACAGTACTGAATATTATGGACAACTATAACACAAGGGTAAGTATTTGTGTAACTAAACATAGAAAAGATACAGTAAAAATACAGAATGAAAGATTTGAAAAATGATACATCTATATGTGGCACTTACCATGAATGGTTCTTGCAAGACTAAAAATTGCTCTGGGTGAGTTGATGACTGAGCAGTGAGAGAATGTGAAGGCCTAGGATATAACTGCACACTACCATAAACTTAAAAACACCATACAGTTGAACTAAATTTACAAAAACTCTTTCTTCAATAGTAAATTAACTTTCTTTGTTAGGATAGTGGTGAGTAAAAAAAAAAAAAAAATGTTAGCCTTAGCTTCCTAATTAGCCTTAACTTACTAATAAAAGTAATTCTTTTACTTTATAAACTTTTAAATAATTTTTAACGTTTTTCTCTTTTATAATAACACAGTTTAAAACAGATTGTACAGCTGTACACATGTATTTTCTTTATATATATTCTATAAACATTTTTTCCATTTAAAAATTTATTTATTTTTACTCTTTAAAGTTTTCTTGTTGAAACTTCAAACACACACATTAGCCTGAGCCTACACAGAGTCAAAATAATCAATATCACTGTCTTCCACCACTACATCTTGTCCCACTGTAAGGTCTTTAGGGACAATAACATAGATGAAGCCGTCATCTCCTATGAGAACAATAACTTCTTCTGGAATACCTCCTGAGGGACCTGCCTGAGGCTATTTTGTAGTTCACTTTTCAAAATAAGTTACAAGGAGTACACTCTAAAATAATGATAAAAGTATAGTAGAGTATTAATACGCACATAAACCAGTAACATAGTTGTTTACTATCATTATCAAGTATTACGTACTGCACATAATTGTATATGCTATTCTTTTATTCAATTGGCAGTGCAGTAGGTGTGTTTAAACCAGCATCACCACAAACACCTGAAGTAATGCATTTTGCTACAACATTATGATGACCATGACATCGCTAGATGATAGGAATTTTTCAGCTGACCAGCATCCTATATGTGGTCCCTCATTGACTGAAACATTGTTACGAGATACATCACTTTATATATTTTCAGGAATGTTATAAAATAAAGATTTACAAACTTATATAAATATAAATATTTAGTAAATATATTTAATAAATAAAATTTATAAACTTTTGTGTAATTTTAAAAATATTTAAGAAATACAATTATTTGCTATATTTGTTTTGGGAAATTTGTGGAACTTAATATAATGAGAAGGGTAGAGTGATAAGAGTGACAAATTCCAGTGCCATTTTTTCCCAGGAAAACATATCTTGACAAATACTCTACTTCCTCAGGTGGAAAAAAGCCTTTGGTTTTTGTTGACTTATCAAATATCAGCTCTGGTAGTAAATTTCTACTCTACTATTTCCAGCTCCGGCAGAAATTTCTAGTTCAAAAGAGGTGAACTACTTTATCAGATCATAAACTCTTTGTGATCCCTGCCATTGACCCACAAGAAATAAGTTCTCTCTTTTCTTTCTTATTAGGCTCTTAAACATAATCAAAGTATGACTCAAAGATTAGAAAGATTTATGCCAACTTGCTGAATACCAAATAAATGTCTAATTTTTGACTGACTGGTAATTAACTTCCCTCCTTCGTTATTAACCTTCTGTAGTTTAGTGGCTTATGAAATGCATGCAAAGGATGTTATGAAGCTCTCAGTTCTAAACTGAGTCACGCACAAACACATATTTTTGGTAACATATTTTAAAAATATGTATTTTTACTTTGATAATGGTGAAGTGCTTCAGCAAGTATTCTTGAGTACCTACATAGGCCATGCAGGAAATGTAAGATGTATAAAATTTAATTTAGCTATTCTCAACAAACCTATAATTGCTAGTGTAAACAAGACACATGTAGACAGCCTCGGAATGTGCTATAGGAATTGAGAAAAGGAGGAGCAAGAATAAACTGGAGACATTGTGGGAGGCAGAGATAGTAACACATATCCCTTTTTAAAAAATGAAAACTATATATATGTATATGACATACATATGCACAGAGATATATACACATAAATGTATACCAATATCATATTTCTACCACACACACACTCAGATATGTATATATTTTGTAGTTCCTTATTTTATAAAAATGAGATTATTCTGTATTTTCTGGGGGCATATTTATATACCAGTGTATGCAGGTCTTTTTCATTATTTCAAAAAGTTAAATGATATCATACAATATGGATGTTCCATAATTTAAGTATTTTCCTATTTATGTTCATTTAAGCGGATTTTCAAATTTTTTTCCATGAAAACTGCTATAAGGAACATTCTTGCTTTCCTATGCAAGTGATTCTGTAGGCTATAGTTCTAAAGTGGAATCCCTGGGTCAAACGGCATGAATATTTAAAAAGCATTATTGGCTTTACCAAATTAGCCTCCAGTAAGTTGCTGCCATTTGCAGTCCTATGGAAATAGAGCTCTTTCCTCCATACCTGCATAGTATCAGTCTTTTTTATTTTTGCTAATCTAATAGGTGAAAAATGCTATCTCTGCTCTAAAGAGTTAGGTTTTAAAACTTTGAATGACAGGTAAGAAACTGAATGCAGGAAAATTCCTTTAGGAAACAATTATTCCGATATGACAAAGTTAATGAAGAAAATGAAGAGATAGGCTGTTTTAAAGCAGAGCATTCACACGAAATAGAATTGGTACGGGCTAGGGATAGGTCTGTAAGAGGATGACATGCCCATGAAAATAAAGCACAAAATCTGCCAGTATTTGAATAGAAATGGACTCTTAAAAATTTATCTCCCCGAAAAAGTGATTTATAGGTCTTTCTTCTAATTTTGTCCATCCCCTTGGGGCTTTTCCTATTCTTATTCTTACTTTTACCTTCATACTTTTTCTCCAGGAGTATCCTTGTGTCTTTAACCCAAAGATATATCAAAATAGAATTCTATTCCGTTTCTAGTAGTAGAAACAGGACAGCTGAGTAACAATGGAGGTCTGAGTTACAGAGGTAGTGGTGGGAATGAAGAGGAGAGAATGGATACTAGAAGGCACTGAGGATGTATGTTCAAAAGACTTGTCGTCTATTGAGTGTGGACTGTGAAAGTAAATTATATTTTAGGAAGGGCTGCCAGCCTACAGTGACTAGAACAGCCTTGCTGAGATTGAGAACACAATAGGAGGAAAAAGTCTGTGGAGGAAGATACTCAACTTGAGACATGTTCAATTTGAGGTGCTGTGGATGCTGGGACATTCACAGGGGATATATTGAAAATTCTGAGCTACATTTCAGGAAATCAATGATATTGAGTAATATTTGAAGTTATTTGCCTGGATATAAACATCAAGAAGAAGAAAAGAGGGTCAAGGTGAAAGCATTTGGAAGTATCTACCATTAATGGGTAGGGTGAGGAGGAAAAGCTAGAGCATAGTGAGAAAAATTGATAAGGTGGTGGGAGCTTACCACCAGGAGAACTAGGAGAACTTACCAGGAGAACTAGGAAGATGAATTCTTTCTGAATCCAAAATATGAGAAAATT
The DNA here is from genome assembly GCF_047675955.1 of Chlorocebus sabaeus. NCBI lineage: Eukaryota > Metazoa > Chordata > Mammalia > Primates > Cercopithecidae > Chlorocebus > Chlorocebus sabaeus. The sequence goes on from NC_132929.1 coordinate 13,120,407, forward strand.
TTAAGAAGAAGCCATACAAAAAACAAAAAAACAAAAAACTGCAGGCCGGGTGCAGTGGCTCACGCCTGTAATCCCAGCACTTTGGGAGGCCGAGGTGGGCGGATCACAAGGTCAAGAGATCAAGACTATCTTGGCCAACATGGTGAAACCCCATCTCTACTAAACATACAAAAATTAGCTGGCGTGGTGGCAGGTGCCTGTAGTCCCAGCTACTCGGGAGGCTGAAGCGGGAGAATCACTTGAACCAGGGAGGCTGAGGTTGCAGTGAGCCGAGATTGCGCCACTGCACTCCAGCCTGGTGACAGAGATTTTGTAAAATGAGAAAGTAAGGATGTCATTGGAGTCTTCTGAAAGAGTGATGTACAAGGAGAATAATGTAGAATGCAAATTGCAAGAGATCAAGGGAGTAGCTTGGGAAAATAATTCTTTTTAAAAGTTTAGTAGTACGCGGTGGCTCAAGCCTGTAATCCCAGCACTTTGGGAGGCCAAGACGGGTGGATCACGAGGTCAGGAGATCGAGACCATCCTGGCTAACACGGTGAAACCCCGTCTCTACTAAAAAATACAAAAAACTAGCCAGGCGTGGTGGCGGGCGCCTGTAGTCCCAGCTACTTGGGAGGCTGAGGCCAGAGAATGGCGCGAACCCGGGAGGTGGGGCTTGCAGTGAGCTGAGATCCGGCCACTGCACTCCAGCCTGGGCGACAGAGCGAGACTCCGTCTCAAAAATAAATAAATAAATAAATGTTTAGTAGTAAAGAAGAAAAAATACAATTAATACTTCTATAAATAATGCAAAACTATTGTATCTAGTTTGATCATTTCAAGGAAATAAATACAATTCCGTGAGGCCAGTAGTGCTCTAATGAATTACATTATGTTTTTGCCCTTTCTGTTTTAGAACTCAGGGGCAGAAGGTTGAGTATAGTACTTAAAGCATTTCTCTGGTATGATATTATTTATTACCTTATTTTGTTTCCATTATCCCTGACCTTAATACTTATACCTTTCACTACTCCCTAACACTTTTTCAATGACCCCCACAAAAATGCTTCTTAAATGTCTCTGAATATGTATATACATTTAAAAATATATAATGGACTTCTGTCTATATATCTGTGAGTTACATAAATATTATGTTATTAATATTGTTTTTTTATTTTTATTATTCTTTTTTCACTTTGATTTTAGAATCTCATCTTAATGAAAAAAAAAATCCCTTGCTTATTCCTTATTGCAAAGTATTTCATATGACATGTCCTCCATATCTTCTTATCAATTCTATGATGGATATATAGCTTGCTTCCAAATTTTCACCATCATAAAGTTCATGGCAATGAATATTTTACATCTCTCCACTCATGAGCTTACACATGAGTTTCTTTGGATTTTATGTCTGGGGATGGGGTGGCTGGGCCATTGGGTATTTGAGTACTTCATTTTGCAAGCAGTTACCATACTGTTCTCCAGAATGGCTGCACTACTTTAGACTCCCAACAACATGAGAGTACTTGTTTGCCCACATCTTTAATAAAACTTACCATTCTCTGACTTTGTGGTATTTGTCAGCTGATAGGTATGAAGACTTATGTTATTGTTTTATTTCATTTTACATTGTTCATCTAACTAGTGAGAAATCACTTTAAAATTTGTTAGTCCTTAATATTTCATCTTCTCTGATTGTCTATTAATTTTGTTGGTCTGTTTTTTAATTTAATTTTCTATCTTATTATTGTTGCCTTGAGGAATTCCTGAATATACTAGATATTAAACTCTAGTCTTTATTTTTAAAACTTTTATTTTAGAATACTTTTTGATTTACAGTTCAAACAATTTCAATATATACTCATCTCACTTGCCCTAATATTAATATGTTACATTAGTTAAAACCCAGGAAATTATTAGATGTTAAAAAATTGCTTTATTGATATATAATTCATACACCATACAACCCATACATTAAAAATGTAAAATTATTAGTATATTAAATTATTAGTATATTCACAGAGTTGTACAATCATAATCACTTTTAGAATAATTTCATCATTACAGAAAGAAAACCCATACCCATTGCCATCATTCCGCATTTCCACTCAATGTTATAGCCATAAGCAACCACTATTCTACTTTCTGTCTCTATAGATTTGCTTATTCTGAACATTTAATACAAATGCAATCACAAAACGTGGTTTTTGTGACTGGCTTCTTTCACTTAGCTAATGTTATTGAGGTTCACTCATGTAGTAACATGTATCAATGTTTATTTTTACTAAACAGTGATATTCCATTGTATGGAACTTTGTTAACCCATTCATCAGTTGACAGAAATTTGGGTTGTTTTCCAGTTTAAAGCTATTATGGATAATGCTACTATAAACATTTGTGTACAAGTTCTTATGTTTATATTTCTTTTGGGTGTGTACTTAGCAGTAGAACTGCTAGACAATATGCCAACTCAATGTTTAACATTCTAAAAAACTATTAAATCATTTTTCAAAGCAATTGCATCATTTTACACACCCATCAGCAATGTATGAAAGTTCTATTTTTTCCCCATCTTTGCCAATGCTTGTTATTATGTATATTTTTAAGTATAGCCATCCTATGGGTATGAAAGTGATATCTCAACATGGTTTTGATTTGCTAGATCATTTCTTTAGAGAAATGTCTACTAAAACTATTTGCACTCTCCACCCCAAATCAACAGAATATACATTCTTCTCAGCACCACATCGCACTTATTCCAAAATTGGCCACATAATTGGAAGTAAAGCACTCCTCAGCAAATGTACAAGAACAGAAATTATAACAAACTGTCTCTCAGACCACAGTGCAATCAAACTAGAACTCAGGACTAAGAAACTCAATCAAAACCGCTCAACTACATGGAAACTGAACAACCTGCTCTTGAATGACTACTGGGTACATAACGAAATGAAGGCAGAAATCAAGATGTTCTTTGAAACCAATGAGAACAAAGATACAACATACCAGAATCTCTGGGACACATTTAAAGCAGTGTGTAGAGGAAAATTTATAGCACTAAATGCCCACAAGAGAAAGCAGGAAAGATCTAAAATTGACACTCTAACATCACAGTTAAAAGAACTAGAGAAGCAAGAGCAAACACATTAAAAAGCTAGCAGAAGGCAAGAAATAACTAAGATCAGAGCAGAACTGAAGGAGATAGAGACACAAAAAACCCTCCAAAAAATCAATGAATCCAGGAGTTGGTTTTTTGAAAAGATTAACAAAATTGACAGACCGTAAGCAAGACTAATAAATAAGAAAAGAGAGAAGAATCAAATAGACGCAATAAAAAATGATAAAGGGGATATCACCACCGACCCCACAGAAATACAAACTACCATCAGAGAATACTATAAACACCTCTACGCAAATAAACTAGAAAATCTAGAAGAAATGGATAATTTCCTGGACACTTACACTCTTCCAAGACTAAACCAGGAAGAAGTTGAATCCCTGAATAGACCAATAGCAGGCTCTGAAATTGAGGCAATAATTAATAGCCTACCAACCAAAAAAAGTCCAGGACCAGACGGATTCACAGCTGAATTCTACCAGAGGTACAAGGAGGAGCTGGTACCATTCCTTCTGAAACTATTCCAATCAATAGAAAAAGAGGGAATCCTCCCTAACTCATTTTATGAGGCCAACATCATCCTGATACCAAAGCCTGGCAGAGACACAACAAAAAAAGAGAATTTCAGACCAATATCCCTGATGAATATTGATGCAAAAATCCTCAATAAAATACTGGCAAACCGGATTCAGCAGCACATCAAAAAGCTTATCCACCATGATCAAGTGGGCTTCATCCCTGGGATGCAAGGCTGGTTCAACATTTGCAAATCAATAAACATAATCCAGCATATAAACAGAACCAAAGACAAGAACCACATGATTATCTCAATAGATGCAGAAAAGGCTTTTGACAAAATTCAACAGCCCTTCATGCTAAAAACGCTCAATAAATTCGGTATTGATGGAACGTACCTCAAAATAATAAGAGCTATTTATGACAAACCCACAGCCAATATCATACTGAATGGGCAAAAACTGGAAAAATTCCCTTTGAAAACTGGCACAAGACAGGGATACCCTCTCTTACCACTCCTATTCAACATAGTGTTGGAAGTTCTGGCTAGGGCAAACAGGCAAGAGAAAGAAATCAAGGGTATTCAGTTAGGAAAAGAAGAAGTCAAATTGTCCCTTTTTTGCAGATGACATGATTGTATATTTAGAAAACCCCATTGTTTCAGCCCAAAATCTCCTTAAGCTGATAAGCAACTTCAGCAAAGTCTCAGGATACAAAATTAATGTGCAAAAATCACAAGCATTCTTATACACCAGTAACAGACAAACAGAGAGCCAAATCATGAATGAACTTCCATTCACAATTGCTTCAAAGAGAATAAAATACCTAGGAATCCAACTTACAAGGGATGTAAAGGACCTCTTCAAGGAGAACTACAAACCACTGCTCAGTGAAATCAAAGAGGACACAAACAAATGGAAGAACATACCATGCTCATGGATAGGAAGAATCAATATCGTGAAAATGGCCATACTGCCCAAGGTTATTTATAGATTCAATGCCATCCCCATCAAGCTACCAATAAGTTTCTTCACAGAATTGGAAAAAACTGCTTTAAAGTTCATATGGAACCAAAAAAGAGCCCGCATCTCCAAGACAATCCTAAGTCAAAAGAACAAAGCTGGAGGCATCACGCTACCTGACTTCAAACTATACTACAAGGCTACAGTAACCAAAACAGCATGGTACTGGTACCAAAACAGAGACATAGACCAATGGAATAGAACAGAGTCCTCAGAAATAATACCACACATCTACAGCCATCTGATCTTTGAGAAACCTGAGAGAAACAAGAAATGGGGAAAGGATTCCCTATTTAATAAATGGTGCTGGGAAAATTGGCTAGCCATAAGTAGAAAGCTGAAACTGGATCCTTTCCTTATTCCTTATACGAAAATTAATTCAAGATGGATTAGAGACTTAAATGTTAGACCTAAAACCATAAAAACCCTAGAGGAAAACCTAGGTAGTACCATTCAGGACATAGGCATGGGCAAAGACTTCATGTCTAAAACACCAAAAGCAATGGCAACAAAAGCCAAAATTGACAAATGGGATCTCATTAAACTAAAGAGCTTCTGCACAGCAAAAGAAACTACCATCAGAGTGAACAGGCAACCTACAGAATGGGAGAAAATTTTTGCAATCTACTCATCTGACAAAGGGCTAATATCCAGAACCTACAAAGAACTCAAACAAATTTAGAAGAAAAAAACAACCCCATCAAAAAGTGGGCAAAGGATATGAACAGACAGTTCTCAAAAGAAGACATTCATACAGCCAACAGACACATGAAAAAATGCTCATCATCACTGGCCATCAGAGAAATGCAAATCAAAACCACAATGAGATACCATCTCACACCAGTTAGAATGGAGATCATTAAAAAGTCGGGAAACAACAGGTGCTGGAAAGGATGTGGAGAAATAGGAACACTTTTACACTGTTGGTGGGATTATAAATTGGTTCAACCATTGTGGAAAACAGTATGGCGATTCCTCAAGGATCTAGAACTAGATGTACCATATGACCCAGCCATCCCATTACTGGGTATATACCCAAAGGATTATAAATCATGCTGCTATAAAGACACATGCACACGTATGTTTATTGCGGCACTATTCACAATAGCAAAGACTTGGAATCAACCCAAATGTCCATCAGTGACAGACTGGATTAAGAAAATGTGGCACATATACACCATGGAATACTGTGCAGCCATAAAAAAGGATGAGTTTGTGTCCTTTGTAGGGACATGGATGCAGCTGGAAACCATCATTCTTAACAAACTATCACAAGAACAGAAAACCAAACACCGCATGTTCTCACTCATAGGTGGGAACTGAACAATGAGATCACTTGGACTCGGGAAGGGGAACATCACACACCGGGGCCTATCATGGGGAGGGGGGAGGGGGGAAGGATTGCATTGGGAGTTATACCTGATGTAAATGACGAGTTGATGGGTGCTGACGAGTTGATGGGTGCAGCACAGCAACATGGCACAAGTATACGTATGTAACAAACCTGCACGTATGCACATGTACCCTAGAACTTAAAGTATAATAATAATAATAATAAAAATGGATTAAAAAAACTATTTGCCCATTTTATCTTTGATTTGTCTGTTTATTTTTAAGTGTTCTTTATATATTCAGGATGTAAATCTGAATTTGTCAGTGTCTCCAGAGTGACAGAACCAATAGGATAAATAGATAAACAGATTAGATAGACAGATATCAAGAGATAGACAGAGATATATAGAGAGAGATACATGAGAGGTGATTTATTAGGGGAACTGGCTCACTCAAAAATGGAGACTAAGAAGTCCCAGGATAGGCCGTCTTCCAGATGGAGAACCAGGAAAACCAATGTTTTCCTTCAGTCTGAGGCTGAAAACCTGAGAACCTGATGGTCTACTGATGCAACTCCCAGAGTCCAAAGGCCAGAGAGTCTAGAGTTCTGATGTCCAAGGGCAGAAGAAAGGTGTGCCAGCTCCAGAAGACAGAGAGGGAATCTACCTTTCCTCCACCTTTTTTTTTTTTTTTTCCGTTCATCCAGGCCCTCAGTCAACTGGATGGTTTCCACATTGATGTGGATCTTTCTTTGTTCACTGATTCAAATGCCAGTCTCTTCTGGAAACACCCCCACACATACCCAGAAATAATGGTTTATCAGCTGAGTACCCTTCAGTCCAGTTGAGCTGACACCTAACATTAACTATCACAAAATCCCTTATCAGATACATGATTTGCAAACATTTTCTCCAATTTGTGGGTTTTTTTTCACCTTCTTGATGGTGTTTTTTGAAGAATAAAAGTTTTTAATTTATGAAGTCTATTTTTCCCTTTTGTCATTTCTGTGTTTGGTTTTGTAACTAAGAAGCCATTGTGGAACCCAATGTCTTGAAGATGGACTTCAATGTTTTCTTCTAAGTGTTTTATAGTTATAGATCTTTGACCATTTAGGTTAATTTTTTGTGTATAGTGTGTATGGATATGAAAACATTTTGTGTATGCGTTTAACTTCATTCATCCTTTGGTCTGTGGATACCCCGTTGTCCCAGCACCATTTGTTGAAAAGACCATTCTTCCCCCATTGAATTGTCTTGACTGCTACTTAGTTTTTAACATTATAAGTATTTTTCCAATCTATTTTTCTGTTAATTTTGTTTATGATTCAGGACAAATAGCTAATGCATGTGGGGCTTAATACCTAGGTGATAGATTGTGGGGGTAGCAAACCACCACGGCAAATGTTTACCTGAGCTTTCCACACAGGTAACAAACCTGCACGTTCTGCACATGTCTCCCAAAACTCAAAGTAAAATAAAAGTTTTTTAAAAAATTAAAAACATTAGAAATTATTAGTACATAATAAAATTTCACACATAAATTAGATTTGTATGTAGCAAGGAAGTTGTAGTAATAGAGCTATGAAGCATGCTTAGTTTCAGGAAAATATTTTTTCTCAATAAAAAAAAATTTGTTTATGGTATCTTTATATAAAAATACTTGATAGTATGTAATCAAAACCATTAATATTCCTCCTTATGATATCAGTTTTCTTAAATAGTTTTTCTCATTTCTAAGGTCACAAAAATATTTTTCTATAATTGTATCAGTTAGCTTTATAGTTTTACTTTTCACATTTATGTCTTTAATTTCTCTTCAGTATGCCTCTCTATGGAGTATAAAGTGTATATTCAATAGTATTTTCTCCATATGGTAAGGAAGTTAAGAAAAAACACATCTTTTCAACAGTGGGATACATGATTTCTCTTGTTCAAATTTATAATCAAAGGCTTGAGAAATTTAGAAAGTTGTCTCATGTTAGAATAATACAGCATCTAGGTTTCTCAGGATAAGGTGGATGAACAAACTCTTTTTTTTTTTTTAAATTTATTTATTATTATTAAACTTCAAGTTGTAGGGTACATGTGCACAACGTGCAGGTTTGCTACATATGTATACTTGTGCCATGTTGGTGTGCTGCACCCATCAACTCGTCATTTACATCAGGTATAACTCCCAATGCAATCCCTCCCCCCTCCCCCCTCCCCATGATAGGCCCCGGTGTGTGATGTTCCCCTTCCCGATTCCAAGTGATCTCATTGTTCAGTTCCCGCCTATGAGTGAGAACATGCGGTGTTTGGTTTTCTGTTCTTGTGATAGTTTGCTGAGAATGATGGTTTCCAGCTGCATCCATGTCCCTACAAAGGACACAAACTCATCCTTTTTTATGGCTGCATAGTATTCCATGGTGTATATGTGCCACATTTTCTTAATCCAATCTGTCACTGATGGACATTTGGGTTGATTCCAAGTCTTTGCTATTGTGAATAGTGCTGCAATAAACATACGTGTGCATGTGTCTTTATAGCAGCATAATTTATAATCCTTTGGGTATATACCTAGTAATGGGATCAAAAAGTGGGCAAAGGATATGAACAGACATTTCTCAAAAGAAGACATTCATACAGCCAACAGACACATGAAAAAATGCTCATCATCACTGGCCATCAGAGAAATGCAAATCAAAACCACAATGAGATACCATCTCACACCAGTTAGAATGGCGATCATTAAAAAGTCAGGAAACAACAGGTGCTGGAGAGGATGTGGAGAAATAGGAACACTTTTACACTGTTGGTGGGATTGTAAACTAGTTCAACCATTATGGAAAACAGTATGGCGATTCCTCAAGGATCTAGAACTAGATGTACCATATGAACAAACTCTTATAATGGTGCATCATTGATGAAATTTTCTTGTAAAAGACATTTGGCTAAAATAAATGTTTTAGATCAAAACTAGTTTGGAAATTGGTGTTCCTTTTCTTGAATTAGCAAGCAATAGTGAAGTGATTGAAGTAAAATTCACCCAATACTATTAAAGTTATTCCTCAAAGTCCATATTTCATTGCCTACAAAGGATTCTGAAATAGTCTCAGGTCTGATTATAGTTTATTTTACCACAGATTTTCCCTGCTATGTACTAAACAGACCACACTGATGTCATGCCACTCATCCAGCAAGTTAATTATCATCCACAGAAGGAACTTGAAAGAGCACCCAAGTGTCTTTAATGTATTCTTTGGAACCATTAGAGTCTGTTTTGTTAAGTCATTATAAAAATTTAGATAACATATTGTGACCTAGTGGACGATTTCTTTAGATCTGCCTTAATCTTCTGGATCCAGTTGACAATGCTTGAAAATAAAAACTATAACAAATATGCAATCTTGGAATCCTTAAAAGTTAGCAATGAGAAATACTTTCAAGTGACAACTGATTTTGATAGTAAATTTTTTTTGTATCTACTTGTAATTATTTCAAATGTAGATATAATGGCACTTTTAAACAGTGAATTAAAAAAAAGAAAGAATTCAGTCGCTTAAGTTGCTAAATTTATAAGGCAGAAAAGAATTTTTCAGAAATGTGTAGAAACTAGAAATACAAATACATTTTGCTTAAGAAAAAAATGTACTAATCCTAAAATGTCCCAATTTGATGACCTTAATATACACTCTAATACAAATCTTTATTTTAGAAAAACATTCTAATGAATATTTTTATTAGAACAAAGAATAACAAAACAGCACGTTTTAACTCCTTAGAGATTTATTCCTATGAATCATTTACTTGAAAAGTCCACAATGATGTAGGACTTTCCATATAGGGTACATCACTTACTTTTTTCTCTTTGTAACAGTTAGATAGTTCCTTTGAAGTAAGTGCTACAAGTAGTTTCATTTGCTGTTTTTAAATAATACCATTTTTCAGTTCTGAAGAGTCAGGCCTGTAAGAATGCACTCCAGGAGACCTAAGTGAATGATGGTGTATTTATGGGTGAATACTACGAATCTTATAAATTGACAGAGAAATGGAAGATAAATGGGCTTAGAGCTTAAAAATCTAAACTGTATGTATAAAGTCAAGGATCTTGGTAATGAACCCTCATGAACTCTTTCCAAGTGCACATCTCAGTTTATCGAGATACCTTGCCTCTCTATAAGAAACTAATTGAAGACAAAATAGAGGGTCTTTTTATGTACATATTGTGTAGCACCTTGAATTTGGCATGAGTTTGAAGTGAATCAGTAAAAACATTAAAAATAAGTAGTATTAGGAAAAAAGACTAAAAAAAATGAAGGAATGTGAGTGGAAGAATATTAGAGATTTTCAGTCTAAAAAAGCAGAAGTTAACTGTTGGCCTGATTGAAATCTATAAAGTGTGAATATTGCCATGAAGTACATGGGCATATTCCCCAAATTTCATATTATTAGGTTTAAGGACATCGACATCTCTTGAATTTGAGTTAGAAAAATTTAAGACAATATATGAAAGAACTGTTTACACAAAGCAACGGCACACAGTACTCTAGGGGGTCATATTGTTAGTAAACAAAAAATAATTACAGATTTTAGAAAAGATGCCAGTGAGAACAAAGGAATTCAGTCATTTTGCCTGCATTATTCTTGGTCCCTCCATACCCTGCACAAAGTTGGCATTTATGTGTGATGGTAACAGAAAGTCTTAGACATGAAGAACTTGACAAGCAAAACACTCATGTATTTTTCCTAAAATACTACCACAAGAAACATTTTGAAATAACTGACGGACATGCAAAAAGAAAAAAAAAAAACCTCAGTAATGGGAAAACTATACTTTTAAAAAAATGTCAATGGGTATTAAAACCATGAAACAACAGAATTTAGGCTAAATATCTCCTAAAGATTATTATAAAACAAAACGGAAGTCCTAAATACTTGTATAAACTGAAATATAAGATAAAATGTAATAAGGAGTCAGAGAAAATAAATCTCAAATAATGCCAAAAATCACTGCAGAAGATGGTGGGAGGAAAAAAACAAACCATGCCAATGTCCTTAATGTACTTATGAGTGAAGAAGGAGAATTAATACATATTGCTTAACTTTCAAAAATAATGATTAGAACAAAATAACTTAGAAATACACCTTAGAAAGTAAAAGGATTGAGGATAAACTCAACAACAACACAATTTGTATAACACACATAATATAAAATAAACATTCTTATAACCTCAGAAAGCATTATGGCAGAAATAATATCGAAATATCAGGCTATTACAGTTAAAAGAAAAAAGGTTAAAAGGTATCCTACCTAAAAGTCTATGAACTGTTCACAGCAACTCACATATGTAATCCCAGCACTTTGGGAGGTCAAGGTGAAAGAATCACTTGTGTCCAGGAGTTCAAGAATAGCCTGGGCAACACAGCAAGACTTCATCTCCACAAATAAAAAAAATTTAGCCATGTATGGTGGCACATGCCTATGGTCCCAGCTACTTAAGGGGCTGAGGTGGAAGGAAAACTTGAGCACATGAAGTGGAGGATGCAGTGAGCCATGATTGCGCCACTGCCCTCTGGCCTGGGAGACAGAGTGGGACCACATCTCAAAAAACAACAAACAAAATAAAATAAAATTGTATACTTTCTTTACAACCTATCATTTAAACAAAATGATTAAACAGGCAAAAACAGCAGGGATTGTAGTATCAAAATAGTGGAAACCAAAGCAGCAAGTAATAGGAAAAGAGAGTTGATGTTGACTGATAAAAGGTAAAATGCACAATGAATACATGGGTCATAAATAATTATGTAAACAATAAACATATAAAGTACAAATTTAAAAAAATATGTGAGATTGACAGAAATATATTTGTTTTGGAGAATTTTCAAAAGTTGATCATGAATAAACATAAGGTAAACTTAGTTAAGTTCACCAAAGCGGAAAATTTAGAAGGCAGATTTCTGCAACAAAGAAATATAACTGCAAAATTTTAATAACTTTAAAACATCAAATTCAAATCAATTGAAAATTTCAAAGCAAAAAAATTTTACTAAATAATTCTTCTGCCAAAGAGGAAGTCAAAAGTATAACTAGAATATTTAAAAATCACAATAAATCTACAAATTATAAAAACTCATGAGATATAGTTAAAGCTGTAGTTAGACTCAAATTCATAGTTTCACTTTTACTCTTTCTTCAGTAAATGAGAAACAGTAAATTTTTCTTTTAACTTTTATTTTAGGTTCGGGAGTACATGTGCGGGTTTGTTATATAGGTAAGGTTGTGTCACGGGGGTTTGTTGTACAGATCACTTCATCATCCTGGTACTAAGCCTTGCACCCAATAGTTATTCTTTCTGCTTCTCTCCCTCCTCCCACCTTCTACCCTCCAGTAGGCCAAAGTGTCTTGTATTAGTCTGTTCTTGGATTGTTGTAAAGACGTACCCGAGACTGGGTAATTTATAAAGAAAAGAGGTTTAATTGGCTCATGATTCTGCAGGCTGTACAGAAAGCATGGCAGAATTTGCTTCTGGGGAGGCCTCAGGGAGTTTTTACTCATGGCAGAAGGTAAAGCAAGAGCAGGCATCTTATATGGCATGAGCAGGAGAAGGGGGGGGGGGTTGCTACACGCTTTTAAACAACCAGATCTCACAAGAACTCAGTCACTATCATGAGAATAGCACCAATTAGGAACTCTGCCCCCGTGATTCCATCACCTCCCACCAGGCCCACCTCCAACATAGAGAATTAAAATTCAATATGAGACTTGGGCAGGGACACAGATCCAAACCATATCATTCCACTCCCAGCCCCTTGCAAATTTCATATTCTTCACACATTGTAAAATCCAGTTATGCCTTCCAAACAGTTCCCCAAAGTCTTAACTACTCCAACATTGACTCAAAGTCCAAAGTTCCAAATCTCATCTGAGACAGGACAAGTCCCTTTCACCTATGAGACTGTAAAATAAAAAACAAGTTAGTTACTTCCAAGACACAATAGGGATGTTGGCATTGGGCAAATACTCCAATTCCAAAGGGGAGAAATTGTCCAAAACAAAGGAGCCACAGGCCCCATGCAAGTCTGAAATGCAACAGGCAGTCAATAAATCTTAAGCTCCAGAATAATTTCATGTGACTCCATGTCTCACATCCAGAGCATACTGGTGCAAGAAGTGGGCTCCCAAGGCTTGGGCAGTCCCACCCCTGTGACTTTGCAGGCTTCAGCCCCTGCAGCCACTCTCATGGGCTGGCGCGGAGTGCCTGCAGCTTTTCCAGGTGACAGGTGCAAGCTGCCTGTGTATCTACCATTCCGGGATCTGGAGGACAGTGTGGGGGCTCCAACCTCACACTTCCCCTCCTCACTGCCCTAGTAGAGGTTCTCTATGAGGGATCTGCTCCCACAGCAGGCTTCTACCTGGACATCCAGGCTTTCCCATACATCCTCTGAAATCTAGGCAGAGGTCTCAAGCCTCAATTCTTGAACTCTGACCATCTGCAGGCTTAAAACCACATGGAAGCCGCTAAAGCTTATAGTTTACACCCTCCAAAGCAGTGGCCCAAGTTGCACCTGGGCTCCTCTGAGGTAGGGCTGAAGGTGAAGTGGCTCGGAATCAAGAAGCGGTGTCCTGAGGCAGTGCAAGGCAGTGGGGCCCTGGGTTTGTCCCACAAAATCATTCTTCTCTCCTAGGCTTCTGGGCTGGTGATGGGAGGGGTTACCATGAAGGTCTCTGAAATGTGCCTTCAAAGCCTTTTCCCCATTGTCTTAGCTCTTGCAATTGGTGCCTTTTTACCTATGCATATTTCCACAATCTTCTTGAATTCTTCCCCTGATAAAGAAAATGGTTTTTCTTTTCCACCACATGGCCAGGCTGCACATTTTTCAAACTCTTATGCTTGGCTTCCCTTTTAAATAGAAGTTCCAGTTTCAGGTAATTTCTTTGCTCATGCATGTGAGCATAGGCTTTTAGAAGCAGCCAGATCCATCTTGCATGTTTTGCTGCTTAGAAATTTCTTTCATCAGATACCCTAAATCATCTCTCTCAAGTTCAAAGTTCCACAGGTCCCTAAGGCAGGCGCACAATCCAACCATTCCCTTTGCTATCGCATAAGAAAAGTGACTTTCACTCCAGTTCCCAATAATTTCCTTATCTCCATCTGAGACCTCCTCAGCCTGGACCACATTGTCCATATTACTATCAGCATTTTGGTCACCACCATTCAGCAAGTCTCTAGGAAGCTGCAAACTTTGCTTCATTTTCCTGTCTTTCCCTCTACACTCTTCCATCCTCTGCCCATTACCCATTTCCAAAGCTGCTTCATTTACAGGTATCTTTATAGCAATACCCCACTCCTGGTACCAATTCGATTGTACTGGTAGCAATTCTACTATATTAATCCACACTGCTATAAAAAAAAAAAACCTGAGAGTAGATAATTTTTATAGAAAAGAGGTTTAATCGGCTCATGGTTCCACAGGTTGTACAGGAAGCATGGAAGCCTCTGCTTCAGGGGAGGTCTCAGGGAGCTTTTACTCATGACAGAAGGCAAATCAGAAACAGGCATCTTACATGGCAGGAGCAGGAGGAAGAGAGTGGGAGAGGTACTACACACTTCTAAACAACCAGATCTCACAAGAACTCACTATCACAAGAATAGCATCAATGGGAAAATCTGCCCCCATGACCCAATTACCTCCCAACAGGCCCCACCTCCAACATTCAGGATCACAATTTGACATGAGATTTGCATGAGATTTGGGTGGGGACAGAGATCCAAACATATCATGTCTGTTGTTCCCTTCTTAGTGTCCATGAGTTCTCATCATTTAGCTCCTACTTTCAAGTGAGAACGTGTGATATTTGGTTTTCTGTTCCTGTGTTAGTTTGCTAAGAATAATGGCCTCCAGCTATATCCATGAGCTGCAAAAGACATGATGCCACTAATTTTTATGGCTGCGTAGTGTTCCATGGTATATATGTACCAAATATTCTTTATCCAGTCTGTCATCAGTAGGCATTCAGGGTGATTCCATGTCTTTTCTATTGTGAATCGTGCAGCAATGAATATTTGCATGCATGTGTCTTTATGGTAGAATGATTTATATTCTTCTGTGAATATATTTCCATTACCCAGTAATTGAATTGCTAGGTCAAATGGTAATTCTAGAAACAGTAAAAATTAAACAAATGATTGCCATTCAAGATGTTTGAAAAATAAAAATAAAAACAAAACTAAGGAAAGTGAGATAAACATGTAAAATAAAAACAACTATAACACATTAGAAAAAAGAAAAATACTTTCATTGAGAGACAATACTTTTTAAAAAAATTATTATACTTTAAGTTCTAGCATACATGTGCACAATGTGCAGGTTTGTTACATAGGCATACATATGACATGTTGGCTCACCGCACCCATTAACTCGTCATTTACATTAGGTATTTCTCCTAATGCTATCCCTCCCCCATCTCCCTATATCACAACAGGCCCCAGTGTGTGATGTTGCCCACCTTGTGTCCAAGTGTTCTCATTGTTGAATTTCCACCTCTGAGTGAGAACATGCAGCATTTGGTTTTCTACCTTTGCGATAGTTTGCTCAGAATGATGGTTTCCAGCTTCATCCATGTCCCTACAAAGGACATGAACTCATCCTTTTTTATGGCTGCATAGTATTCCATGGTGTATATGTGTCACATTTTCTTAATCCAGGCAATCATTGATGGACATTTGGGTTGGTTCCAAGTCTTTGCTATTGTGAATAGTGCCACAATAAACACACGTGTGCATGTGTCTTTAGAGCAGCATGATTTATAACCCTTTGGGTATATACCCAGTAATGGGATCGCTGGGTCAAATGGTATTTCTAGTTTTAGATCCTTGAGGAATTGCCACACTGTCTTCCACAATGGTTGAACTAGTTTACACTCCCATCAACAGTGTAAAAGCATTCCTATTTCTCCATATCCTCTCCAGCACCTGTTGTTTCCTGACATTTTAATGACAGCCATTCTAACTGGTGTGAGATGGTATCTCATTGTGGTTTTGATTTACATTTCTCTGATGGCCAGTGATGATGAGCATTTTTTCATGTGTCTGTTGCCTACATAAATGTCTTCTTTTGAAAAGGGTCTGTTCATATCCTTTGCCCACTTTTTGATGGGGTTGTTTGATTTTTTTCTTGTAAATTTGTTTCAGTTCTTTGTAGATTCTGGATATTATTAGCCCTTTGTCAGACGGGTAGATTGGAAAAATTTTCTCCCATTCTATAGGTTGCCTGTTCACTCTGATGGTAGTTTCTTTTGCTGTGCAGAAGCTCTTTAGTTTAATTAGATTCCGTTTGTCTATTTTGGCTTTTGTTGCCATTGCTTTTTGTGTTTTAGTCATGAAGTCCTTGCCCATGCCTATGTCCTGAATGGTATTGCCTAGGTTTTCTTCTAGGGTTTTTATGGTTTTAGGTCTAACATTTAAGTCTTTAATCCATCTTGAATTAATTTTTGTATAAGGTGTAAGGAAAGGATCCAGTTTCAGCTTTCTACATATGGCTAGCCAGTTTTCCCAGCACCATTTATTAAATAGGGAGTTCTTTCTCCATTTCTTGTTTTTGTCAGGTTTCTCAAAGATCAGATGGTTGTAGATGTGTGGTGTTATTTCTGAGGCTTCTGTTCTGTTCCATTGTTCTATATCTCTGTTTTGGTACTAGTACCATGCTGTTTTGGTTACTGTAGCCTTGTAGTATAGTTTGAAGTCAGGTAGCGTGTTGCCTCCAGCTTTGTTCTTTTGGCTTAGGATTGTCTTGGCAATGAGGGCTCTTTTTTGGTTCCAAATGAACTTTAAAGTAGTTTTTCTTCCAATTCTGTGAAGAAAGTCATTTGTAGCTTGATGGGGATGGCACTGAATCTATAAATTACCTGGGGCAGTATGGCCATTTTCACGATATTGATTCTTCCTGTCCAGGAGCATGAAATGTCCTTCCATTTGTTTGTGTCCTCTTTTATTTCATTGAGCAGTGGTTTGTAGTTCTCTTTGAAGAGGTCCTTCACATCCCTTATAAGTTGGATTGCTAGGTATTTAATTCTCTTTGTAGCAGTTATGAATGGGAGTTCACTCATGATTTGGCTCTCTGTCTGTTATTAGTGTATAAGAATGCTTGTGATTTTTGCACTTTGATTTTGTATCCTGCGACTTTGCTGAAGTTGCTTATCAGCTTAAGGATATTTTGGGCTGAGACGATGGGGTTTTCTAAATATACAATCATGTCATCTGCAAACAGGGACAATTTGACTTCTTCTTTTCCTCATTCAATACCCTTTATTTCTTTCTCCTGCCTGATTGCCCTTGCTAGAACTTCCATCCCATGTTGATAGGAGTGGTGAGAGAGGGCATCCCTGTCCTGTGCCATTTTTCAAAGGGAATGCTTCCAGTTTTTGCCCATTTAGTATGATACTGGCTGTGGGTCTGTCATAAATAGCTCTTATTATTTTGAGATACGTTTCATCAATACCTAGTTTATGGAGAGTTTTTAGCATGAAGGGCTGCTGAATTTTGTCAAAGGCCTTTTCTGTATCTATTCAGATAATCACGTGTTTTTTGTCATTGGTTCTGTTGATGTGATGGATTACATTTATTGATTTGTGTATGTTGAACCAGCCTTGCATCCCAGGGATGAAGCCAACTTGATGTTGGTGGATAAGCTTTTTGATGTTCTGCTGGATTTGGTTTGCCAGTATTTTATTGAGGATTTTAGCATTGATGTTCCTCAGGGATATTGGTCTAAAATTCTCTTTTTTTGTTGTGTCTCTGCCAGTCTTTGGTATCAAGATGATGCTGCACTCATAAAATGAGTTAGGGAGAATTCCTTCTTTTTCTGTTGATTGGAATAGTTTCAGAAATAATGGTACCAGCTCCTGCTTGTACCTCTGGTAGAATTTGGTTTTGACTCTGTCTGGTCCTGGACTTTTTTTGGTTGGTAGGCTATTAATTAATTATTGCCTCAATTTCAGAGCCTGTTATTGGTCTATTCAGCGATTCAACTTCTTCCTGCTTTAGTCTTGGGAGAGTGTATGTGTCCAGGAATTTATCCATTTCTTCTATTTTCTAGTTTATTTGTATCAAGGTGTTTGTAGTGTTCTCTGACGGTAGTTTGTATTTCTGTGGAATCTGTGGTGATATCCCCTTTATCATTTTTTATTGCATCTATTTGATTCTTCTCTCTTTTCTTCTATGTTAGTCTAGCTAGCGGCCTATGAATTTTGTTGATCATTTCAAAAAACCACCTCCTGAATTCATTGATTTTTTGAAGGGTTTTTTTGTGTCTCTATGTCCTTCAGTTCTGCTCTGACCTTAGTTATTTATTGCCTTCTGCCAGCTTTTGGATTTGTTTGCTCTTGCTTCTCTAGCTCTTTTAATTGTGATGTTAGGGTGTCAATTTTAGATTTTTTCTGCTTTCTTTCGTGGGAATTTAGTGCTATAAATTTCCCTCTACACATTGCCTTATATGTGTCCCAGAGATTCTGGTATGGTGTGTCTTTGTTCCCACTGGTTTCAAATAACATCTTTATTTCTGCCTTCATTTCGTTATTTACCCAGTAGTCATCCAGGAGCAGGTTGTTCAGTTTCCATGTAGCTGTGTGGTTTTGAGTGAGTTTCTTAATCCTGAGTTCTAGTTTGATTGCACTGTGGTCTGAAAGACAGTTTGTTGCAATTTCTTTTCTTTCACATTTGCTGAGGAGTGCTTTACTTCCAACTATGTGGTCAATTTTGAAATAAGTGCAATGTGATGTTGATAAAAATGTAGGTTCTGTTGATTTGGGGTGGAGAGTTCTGTAGATGTCTATTAGGTCTGCGTGGTACAGAGCTGAGTTCAAGTCCTGGATATCCTTGCTAAACTTCTGCCTCATTGATCTGTCTAATATTGACAATGGGGTGTTAAAGTATCCCATTATTATTGTATGGGAGTCTAAGTCTCTTTTTAGGTCTCTCAGGACTTGCTTTATGCATTTGGGTGCTCCTGTATTGGGTGACTATATATCTAGGATAGTTAACTATTCTTATTGAATTGATCCGTTTACCATTATGTAATGCAACCTCTACTTTTTGTTTTGTTTTGTTTTCCATTTGCTTGGTAGATATTCCCCCATCCCTTTATGTTGAGCCTATATGCATCTCTGCACATGAGATGGTTCTCCTAAATACAGCACACTGATGGGTCTTGATTGCTTATCCAAGTTGCCAGTCTGTGTCTTTTAATTGGGGTACTTAGCCCATTTTCATTTAAGGTTAATATTGTTATGTGTTTTTGATTCTGTCATTATGATGTTAGCTGGTTATTTTGCCCATTAGTTGATGCAGTTTCTTCCTAGCATTGATGGTCTTTGCAATTTGGCATGTTTTTGCAGTGGCTGGTACCAGTTGTTCCTTTCCATGTTTAGTGCTTCCTTCAGGAGTTTTATTAAGGCAGGCATTGTGGTGACAAAATCTCTCAGCATTTGCTTGTCTGTAAAGGATTTTATTTCTCCTTCACTTATGAAGCTTAGTTTGGCTGGATATGAAATTCTGGGTTGTAAATTCTTTTATTTAAGAATGTTGAATATTGACCCCCACTCTCTTCTGGCTTGTAGGGTTTCTTCTGAGAGATCTGCTATTAGTCTGATGGGCTTCCCTTTGTGGGTAACCTGACCTTTCTCTCTGGCTGCCTTAGCATTTTGTCTTTCATTTCAACCTTGGTGAATCTGACAATTATGTGTCTTGGGGTTGCTCTTCTCGAGGAGTATCTTTGTGGTATTCTCTGTATTTCCTGAATTTGAATGTTGGACTGCCTTGATAGGTTGGGGGAATTTCTCCTGGATAATATCTTGAAGAGTGTTTTCTAGCTTGGTTCCATTCTCCCTGTCCCTTCCAGGTACACCAATCAAATGTAGATTTGGTCTTTTCACATAGTCCCATATTTCTTGGAGGCTTTGTTCATTCCTTTTTACTATTTTTTCTCTAAACTTCTCTTCTCCCTTCATTTCATTAATTTTATCTTCAATCCCTGATACCCTTTCTTCCACTTGATCAAATCAGCTACTGAGGCTTGTGCATGCATTACATAATTCTCGTACCATGGGTTTCAGCTTCTTCGGGTCATTTAAGGTCTTTTCTACACTGTTTATTCCAGTTATCCATTCATCTAATCTTTTTTCAAGGTTTTTAGCTTCCTTGCAATGGGTTAGAACATCCTCCTTTAGCTTGGAGAAGTTTGTTATTACTGTCTTTCTGAAGCCTACTTCTGTCAACTCACCAAAGTCATTCTCCATCCTGCATTGTTCCATTGCTGGTGAGGAGCTGTGATCCTTTGGAGAATAAGGGGCACTCTGGTTTTAAGAATTTTCAGCTTTTCTGCTCTGGTTTCTCTCCATCTTTGTGGTTTTATCTACCTTTGGTCTTTGATGATGGTGACCTACAGATGGGATTTTGGTTTGGATGTACTTTTTGTTGATGTTGATGCTATTCCTTTGTGTTTGTTAATTTTCCTTCTAACAGTCAGGTCCCTCAGCTGTAGGTCTGTTAGAGTTTGCTGGAGGTCCACTCCAGACCCTGTTTGCCTGGGTATCATCAGTGGAGGCTGCGGAATAGCAAATATTGCATAACTGCAAATATTTCTGCCTGATCCTTCCTCCGGAAGCTTTGTCTCAGAGGGGCACCCAGTTGTATGCGGTGTCAGTGGCTCCTACTGGGAGGTGTCTCCCGGTTAGGCTACACGGTGGTCAGGTACCCACTTAAGGAGGCAGCCTGTCTATTCTCAGAGCTCAAACACTGTGCTGGGAGAACCACACCTCTCTTCAGGGCTGTCAGACAGGGATGTTTAAGTCGGCAGAAGTTTCTGCTGCCTTTTATTCAGCTATGCCCTGCCCCTAGAGGTGGAGTCTATAGAGGCAGGTGGGCCTTGTTGAGCTGCGGTGGGCTCCACCCATTTAGAGCTTCCAGGCCACTTTGTTTACCTACTCAAGCCTCAGCAATGGTGGAGGTCCCTTTCCCAGCCAGGCTTGCCACCTGGCAGTTTGATTTCGGACTAGCAGTGAGCAAGGCTCCGTGGGCGTGACACCTGCTGAGCCAGGTGTGGGATATAATCTCCTCATGTGGTGTTTGCTAAGACCGTTGGAAAAGTACAGTGTTTAGGTGGCCGTGTCCTGAATTTCCCGGTAGAGTCTGTCATGGCTTCCCTTGGCTAGGAAAGGGAAATCCCCCAACACCTTGCACTTTCTAGGTGAGGTGATGCCCCATCCTGCTTCAGCTTGCCCTCTGTGGGCTGCATCCACTTTCCGACCAGTCCCAGTGAGATGAACCAGGTACCTCAGTTGGAAATGCAGAAATCACCCGTCTTCTGCATCAATCATGCTGGGAGCTGCGAACCACAGCTGTTCCTGTTTGGTCATCTTGGAACTGACCTCAGAGATAATTATTTTAAATGAAATAATTTAACTAGACAAACTTTGAGATACACAATTTTTAAAAGGTAATTTTTTTTAAAAAAGAAGTTCTTGGTCAAATAAGCTTTGGAAAGGCTACATCCAGGAACTTCCCTTGAAACATTCACAACATAAATTAACATGTGAAACCTGGTAGCGAAATCCCTGTCTAAATTGCTTACCTTTTTATTTTTACCCCATATCTGACCATAAGCCTTGTTCCTTGGAAGCTACTTTAGGAAAGAATTTAGACTTTGCATAGCCTAATCAAGTAAGAGAAAAAAACACATGAACGAAAATTGGACATTGTATTAGTCCATTCTCACATTTTTAAAAAGAACTACCTGAGACTGGGTAATTTATAAAGAAAAGAGGTTTAATTGGCTCTCGGTTCCACGGTCTGTACAGGAAGCATGGCTGGAGAGGCCACAGGAAACTTACAATTATTGTGGAAGGTGAAGGGGAAGCAGGCATGTCCTACATGTCTGGAGCAGGAGGAAGACAGAGAAGTGGGAGATGCTACATACTTTTAAACAACCAGCTCTAATGAGAACTTGCTATCATGAGAATAGCAAGGGGGAAGTCTGCCCTTTGTGATCCAATTACCTCCCACCAGGTCCCCTCTCCAATTGGAGATTACAATTTGGCAAGAGATTTGAACAGGAACACAAATCCAAACCACATCAGACATAAAAAAAATTATAGCTTTTGCTAAGATTAAAATGACAAAATATTCTATGAAATAATATGTAGGAGTATGTCTTTAAACCAGACACATATATATTTGAAAATCATGATGCAATGGGATGTTTTAAAAAAGAGTACGCAGTATACAAATTGATTAATGAACAGGTCAATCTTATTATCATGTTCATTAATCATGTAAGAAAATCAACATATGTGGTAGAAATATTAACTCCAAAATATGCCCACATCCTGTTTCACAAGGGATTTCCTTCAAAATTTCAAGGAACAAATATTTCTGTGCTATATAAAATATTTCCTATAATAGAAAAGAGAAACAAGGTTGGGAATGGTGGGTCACACCTTTAATCCCAGCACTCTGGGAGGCCAAGGTGGAAGGATCATCTGAGGTCAGAGGTTTGAGACCAGCCTGACCAACATTGTGAAATCCCATCTCTACTAATAATACAAAACTAGCTAGGTGTGGTGCTGCATGCCTGTAATCCCAGCTACTTGGGAGGCTGAGGCAGGAGAATTGCTTGAACCTGGGGGGTGGAGGTAGCAGTGAGGCTAGATCGTGTCACTGCACTCCAGCCTGGGCAACAGGAATGAAGCTCCGTCTCAAAGGAAAAAAAAAAAAAAAACCAAACACAAAAAAGAGAAACCAAAGGAACAGAAGAAAAGATTGTCCTTTTTTTTTTCCAAAACTAATCTAACCCTGATAACAAAATTAGACAGAAGAGAACATTCTAAACCAGCCATCTTATGTAAATATGGATTCCAAAATTTAAATAGCAGAAGCAGTTTTCAAAGAAACACGCCAGCACTGGGATGTTATTAGAGTTCATGAAAAAGATTTTCTGGCATAAAAGTTTCAGAAACACTGGATTAGATAATTGTATACTAGAATGTAAAAATTGATAATTTAAAAATGTTAAAATGTAGCATAAAACTTAAAGATGATGACGTAGTTTGCCTTGTATATAAATCTACTAAACTTTGCAATTTTTTTTGGATGGACACTTTATATGTCCCATGGTTAGTGGGTTATAAGTTTTGAAAGTTCTGTACTAACAGCATTACTACTAGTGACAGGACCAAGACAAGAATGCCCACAAACCCACAAACATCATTTACTATATTTATATTCTTTTTTTTTTTTGACGGAGTCTTGCTCTGTTGCCCAGGCTGGAGTGCAGTGGTGCAATCTCGGCTCACTGCAAGCTCTGCCTCCCGGGTTCACGCCATTCTCCTGCCTCAGCCTCCCGAGTAGCTGGGACTACAGGTGCCTGCCACTACGCCCGGCTAATTCTTTGTATTTTTAGTAGACACGCTGTTTCACTGCATTAGCCAGGATAGTCTCGATCTCCTGACCTCGTGATCTGCCCACCTTGGCCTCCCAAAGTGCTGGGATTAGAGGTGTGAGCCACCGTGCCTGGTCTACTATATTTATATTCTTGGAGGCCAATAAATACAAGAAAATACAAGAAAATGTAAAGACTCATGTCTTCACGATTCTGAACTTCATAACACTATGCTTAACTACCAATATGTTGAGGAATCAATGTCTTCTTTATATTTGTCATTATGATTATCATCACAATATGATATTACAGTTCTATATCTTCCTAAGAAATAAGTGCATGACTGAAGTAACTTATAAGTTATACGAGAGTTCACTATAATGTGTAATTATAACATGAATTGAAAAAATATTTGAAAAAATATGCTTTTTGACATATAAATGCCCAACTGATATATAATGGTCTTTATTATTTATTTTCTTCTGCTAACTTTAGGTTTCATTTGTTCTGATTTCTCTACTTATTGAGGTACAATGTTAGGTTGTTAATTTGTGATCCTTCTACTTTTTCAATGTAGTCATTTAATGCTACAAAATTTCCTCTTAGCACTCCTTCTGCCATATCACACAGGTTTTGGTATGTTTTGTTTACATTTTCATTTATTTCAAAAAAATTTAAATTTTGGTTTTACTTTCTTCATTGACCCAGTGATTGTTCAAGAGTATGCTGTTTAATTTCCATGTATTTGCATAGTTTCCAAAGTTCCTCTTGGTATTGATTTCTAGCTTCATTCCACTATAATCTGAAATGATACTTAATTTTTTAAATATTTGTTGACTTATTTTGATCTTGGAGAATGTTCCATGTGCTGATAAAAAGAATGTTTCTGGTATAATGTTAAGTCAATTTGTTTTAAAGTCCAATTTAATTCCAGTATTTCTTGGTTAATTTTCTGTCTCGATGATCTGTGTAGTGTTGTAAGTGGGATATTAAAGTCCCCTGCTATGATTGTATTGCTGTCTATCTCTTTCTTTAGGTCTAGTAATATTTGTTTTGTGAATTTGAGTGCCCCAACCTTTGGTGCATACATATAATTAGAATTCTTTTATCTTCTTGCTGAATTGATCCTTTTATTGTTATACAATGACTTTGTCTTTTTTTCCTACTGTTTTTGATTTAAAGTCTCTTTTATCTGATATAAGTATAGCCACTCCTGCTTACTTTTTGTTTCTGTTTATCTCTTTCCACTTCTTTATTTTCAGTCTCTATATGTCTTAATGAGTAAGGTTAATTTCTTGTAGGCAGCATATAGTTGGATCTTTTTTTTTTTTTAATCCATTCTGCCAATCTGTACCTTTTAAGTGAAACATTTAATCCATTTAAAGGTTAATATTGATATGTAAGGTTTTGTTTCTGTCATATTGTTGATTGCTCTAAGTTGTTTTGTAAATTGTTTCCTTCTTTTTCCCTGTCTTTTTGTCTTTTTGCTTTCATGAAATTCTGTCATGTTGCCATTTGATTCCATTTTCTTCCTCCTTTGTGTGATTGTTTTATATGAACTGTGCATTTTGCATTACTATGCATTTTTGTGATGGTTAATATTGACCTTTTGTTTCCATGTTTAAGACCCCTTCAAGCATAAGAAAGATCAGAACAGAACTAAATGAAATACAGACCAAAAAAGTTACAAAAGATCAACAAGATGAAAAGTTTCTTTTTTGAAAAAGTAAACAAAATTGATAAACCACTAGCTAGACTAATCAACAAAAGAAGAGAGAAGATACAGATAAAAACAACCAGAAGTGAAAAAGAAGACATTGTAACTGATACCACAGAAATATAAAAAGATGGTCAGAGACTATTATGAACAACTGTACAATCACAAACCAGAAAACCTAGAGGAAATTGATAAATTCCTGGAAACAACCTTCTACGACTGAACCAGGAAGGAACAGAACTCCTGACCATATCAATAATGATTAGTGAGATTGAATCAATAATAGAAAATCTCCAAACACAAAAAAGTCAAGTACCAGATGGAGTCACAGCTTATTTTACCCAACATACAAAAAAGAACTAATATCAATCCTCCTGTAACTATTCCAAAAAATACAGGAGGAGGGAAGAAGTATTCTAAGCAATTCTATGAGGCCAAAACGACCTTGATACAAAAACCAGGCCAGGAAACAACAACAAGAAAAGAAAACTCTGGATCAATATCCCTGATGATCATAGATGCAAAAATTCTAAAAACATACTAGCAAATCAAATCCAACAGCATATCAAAGAGATAATATGCCATGATCAGATGGGATTTATCCCAGGGATGCAAGGCTGGTTCAACATATAGAAACCAATAATGTGACACATTACATAAACAGAATTTAGGACCAAAACCAATAGACACAAAAATGCATTCAATAAAATTTATCATCACTAAATGATAAAAATTTTCAACAAACTGGCATAGAAGGAACATACCTCAACATAATAAAGCCCATATGTGACAAACCCTCAGGGAATATCACACTTAATGGAAAAAAGTTGAAAACATTCCCTCTAAGAACTGTAACAAGAATAACCACCTTCACCACCCTTTTTATTTTTTTATTTATTTTTTATTTTTTTAGACAGGGTCTCACTCTGTCACCCAGGCTGGAGTACAGTGGCACAATCTTGGTTCACTGCAACCTCCACCTCCTGGGCTCAAGCAATCCTCCCACCTCAGCCCCCAAGCAGCTGGGACCACAAGCGTGTGCCACCATGCCTGGCTAATATGTATTTATTTATTTATTTATTTATTTATTTATTTATTTATTTATTTATTTTTTAGTAGAGATGGGTTTTGCCATGTTTTCCAGGCTGATCTTGAACTCCTGAGCTCAAGTGATCCACCTGTCTCTGCCTCCCAAAGTGTTGGGATTATAGGCATGAGCCACCGCACCTGGCCCTTTACCCTCTTATTCAACATAATACGAGAAGTCTTCACAGAGCAATAAAGCAAGAGAAAAAAGAATAAGGCATCTAAATTGGGGAAGAGGAAGTCAAATTATCCATGTACACTGATTATATGATCTTATATCTAAAAAACCCTAAAGATTCCACCAAAAAATTATTAGATTTGATAAATGAATTCAGTAAAGTTTCAAGATACAAAATTAATGTACAGAAGCCAGTATAATTTCTATAGACCAATAACAATCTAGCCAAAGACCAAATCAAGAAGGCAATCCCATTTACAATAGCTACAAAAAATAAAATAGCTAGGAATATATCCAAGGAGGTAAAGATCTCTATAAGCAGAATTACAAAACACGGATGAAAAAATTATAGATGACACAAACAAATGGAAAAATATCCCATGCTTATGGACTGGAAGAATCAACATCGTTAAAATGAGCATATTGTTGAAAGCAATCTAGAGATCCAATGCAATTTCTATCAAATTACCAACATAATTTTTCACAGATTTAGATAAAACAATCTTAAAATTTATATGGAACCAAAAAAGAGCCCGAATAACCCAACCAAAGAAATTTAGAACAAAGCTGGAGGCATCACATTACCTCACCTTGAATTACACTACAAAGTTATATTAACCAAAACAGTACGGTACTAGTATAAAAACAGATACAGAGATCAATGGAACGGAATAGAGAACCTAGAAATAAATGTAAAATACTAATAACCAACAGATTTTCAACACTGTTGACAAAAATATACATTGAGGAAAGGACACCCAATTCAGTAAATGGTGCTGGGAAAATTAAGATAGCCATATGCAGAAGAATGAAATTGGATGTCTACCTTTCACCATATAAAAAATTACCTCACAATGAATTAAAGAATGAAAATATAAAAATTCTAGAAGAAAACCTAGGAAAAACTCTTCTGGACACTGGCCTAGGAAAATAATTTATAAACAAGTCCTCAAAAGCAAACACAACCAAAACAAAATTAGACAAATGGGACTTAAACTAAAAAAGTTCCTGCACAACAAAAGAAACAATCGATAGAGTAAACAGATAAACTACAGAATGGGAAAAATACTTGAAAACTATGCATCTGACAAAAGGCTCATATCTAGACTCTATACAGAACTCAACTCATTAAGAAAAAAACCAAATAAGCCCATTAAAACTGGGCAAAGTACATGAACAGAAAATTTTCAAAAGAACACACACAGGCAGCCAACAAACAAGAAAAAATGCTCAACATCACTAATCATAAGGAAAATGTGAATTAAAACTATAATGAGATACCATCTTAATACCAGTCAGAATGGCTATTTTGAAAAAGTCTATTTGGAAGGCCAAGGCAGGAGGATTGCTTAAGGTTAGGAATTTAAGATCAGCCTGGGCAAAACAGCAAGATCTGTCACTACAAAAAATAAAAATTAGCCTGGGATGGTGACACATGCCTGTAGTCCCAGCTATTTGGGAGAATGAGGTGAGAAGATTGCTTGAGTCCAGGAGTTGGAGGCTACAGTGAGCTATGATCATGCCCCTATACTCAAGCCTGGGTGACAGAGTGAGACTCTGTCTCAAAATTATATATATGATAAAGTTATATATATGATAACATTATATCATTTAAAAAAATAAAAAGTCTAAAAACAACATACGTTGGTGAGGATGTGGAGAAAAAGTGAATACGTATACACTATTGGTGGGAATGTGAATCAGTCAAGCTCTATGGAAAAAATACTGAAATTTCTCCAATAACTAAAAATAGAGCTACCATTCGATCCAGCAACCCCACTAATAGGTATATATGTAAACAGAAAGAAAACATTGTATCAAAAAGATACCAGTACTCATATGTTTATCACAGCACTATTCATAATAGCAAAGATATGGAGTCAACCTAAGTGTCTGTAATGGAAGACTGGATAAAGAAAATGTGGTGTATATATACCATGGAATACCAGTCAGTCACAGAAAAGGATAAAATCATGTCTTTTGCAGCTACATGGATGGAACTGCAGGCCATTTTCCTAAGTGAAATAACAGAAAGTCAAATACTACATGTTCTTACTTGTTAGTGGGAGCTAAACAATGGGCACACATGGACACACAGAATGGTATAACAGACCTTGGAGACTACAAAAGGTAGGAGGACAGGTGGGGGATGAGAGTTGAAAAATCACCTATTGGGTACAGTGCTCACCATTCGGGTGATGGGAACACTTAAAGCCCAGACTTCACCACTATGCAATACATGCATGTAAGAAACCTGCACTTGTACCCCCCAAATATATATCAATGTTAAAAATATATGTATGTATATATACACATTTTATATATATATAATATATATATATTATATATATATATATTCAAAGTTGGATAGTTTGGTACTATTGTGAATAAGAATTTTTCCATGTATGTGTGTGTATATATATGTGTGTGTGTACATATATTTATATAATATATATGTATACATGGAAAAAATCTTATTCACAATAGTACCAAACCATCCAACTTTGAAAAAAGTTAATAAGTATTAATAAATAATAAATATTCAGGAACCATATGGATAAAATGTCACAATTTCACTAAGGAACACAAAAAATGAATAAATGCATAGTGAGATTCAAAATTTTATATATTTCAATTTTTCCCTAATTAATATATATATTTAATGCTTCCCAATCAATATCACATTGGAACTAACTTTCAAAGTTGGCAAAGAGTTTTAAATTGAATATGGAAAAATAACTATTACAAATGTCATAAAACAAAAAATGAATTTCAGCTGACAAGTAGTTTGGAAGTCAACGCTTCCATCCTTACAACAAGAAAATTCTAAACAAAATTGAAATTCAATGATGTTTCTTGGAACCATACAAGATCTGAGGCCATACCATAGGACAATCCTCCACTGTGAAATCTAGGAAGACACGTGCATCCAGAGGGATATTAACAACTAAGATTTGCTTACTGCCAGGAGCAGCCACTGGAGCCATAAACTGGTAGAAACAGTTAAATGCTAATTTTACTTATTGCTAGAGGCTGAGGGTGGACTCATGTGAGAACAGGAAATTCCTGGGGGCTGTAATCTTTAGACAACACCAAACTTTCATAGACTTTCCCCTCTTCCAAGACTCCCACCAGGTTCCAATGTTGAGGATCTGAGAAATATTCTGGCAAGGGAAGGAAAGAGTAGCCATTATGAAACATACCCAGAGTCTTCTGTATAGCACATGCCTACTCTTTAGGGAAAGGACTTTGCCTGAGCTGAATTCTGAAAACATCCCAGCTGTCAGAAAGGACTTCCTCTTCATTCTATTTGCCCTCAGTTTTCTGGTGTCACTTAATGGGAGTACACCGTCAGCAGAGAACAGAGCTCCAAGAAAATCACTTGGAGGTTGGATCTGAGGCAGGAAAAAAATTACATGGCAGTTGGAAAATTAATACCACTGGAGGGAGGACAGAAATCCTTGTGAAGATACAGCCCTAAGACATAGAGTTATGAAAAGACTGAGGCTTAACTGTTAGACTCTAGAGAGCTCTCCCTCCCCAATACGTTATCACCACATCAGTAAGGTTCTAGTGTAATGATAATTATCACTGAAAAAGCTACATGACACATACTCTTTCTGAGAAGAAGTACTCAGAGAAGTCCCAATTTAAGAGGGGAGGAACAAGCAAGCAAATGAGAATTTGGAGACTCTAGTAGCTAAACATTAAATACAACCTAATTCCTAGACAGATGAACATTTGTTCTCACACTAAAGGTCTATTTTCTTCAGTTTTTATTACCTGATAGAACACATTCTGCTTTCAATAAAAAATTACAAGCATGCTAAAAGGCAAGAAAAAACACTGAAGAGACAAAGCAATAATCAGAACTATTAAAGAAAGGTTGGAGACAAAAGAAAAATAATACAGACCAGAAACTTGAGCCTACATAAAGAAAAGAAGACAAATAGACGAAAAAATAATTTTTTTTTTATTCTGAATTGTCCTAAAAGATAATTCTTTGTTTAAAGTAATAATAGTAACAATGCATTGAGTGATTATAGCATGTGGATAAATGAAATAGATAACAGTAGGGAGGAACGGAGATACTCTGTAATAGAGTACATATACTACACATGA
This sequence comes from Chlorocebus sabaeus, assembly GCF_047675955.1. Lineage (NCBI taxonomy): Eukaryota > Metazoa > Chordata > Mammalia > Primates > Cercopithecidae > Chlorocebus > Chlorocebus sabaeus. The sequence goes on from NC_132929.1 coordinate 13,150,897, forward strand.
AGTGATGTAGTATATACAAAGTACTTAAATTAGTTCATACTGCATATTGTAAAGTCTAGAACAACTACTATTTTTAAAAAATATATTTGATACACTAATTGAGGAGATAAAATGGCATCATGTAAAATGTTCAATAACACCAGCAAAGGCAGAAAAAAGAGGAGAAAATAAATGTAATAAATAGAAAACAGTCACAAACACGGTAGATATTAATCTAACTGGATCAGTAATCACTTTAAATGTGAATAGTTTAAATATGTTAATTAAGTGACAGATTTTTAGAATGGATTAAAAAACCCCAATTATATGTTTCCTATTAAAACCCATTTTAAGTATAAAGAATTAGAGAGTTCTGTAGATGTCTATTAGGTCAGCTTGCTGCAGACATGAGTTCAATTCCTGGATATCCTTGTTAACTTTCTGTCTCGTTGATCTGTCTAATGTTGACAGTGGAGTGTTGAAGTCTCCCATTATTATTATATGGGAGTCTAAGTCTCTTTGTAAGTCTCTAAGGACTTGCTTTATGAATCTGGGTGCTCCTGTATTGGGTGCATATATATTTAGGATAGTTAGCTCTTCCTGTTGAATTGATTCCTTTACCATTATGTAATGGCCTTCTTTGTCTCTTTTGATCTTTGATGGTTTCAAGTCCGTTTTATCAGAGACTAGTATTGCAACCCCTGCTTTTTTTTGTTCTCCATTTGCTTGGTAAATCTTCCTCCATCCCTTTATTTTGAGCCTATGTATGTCTCTGCATGTGAGATGGGTCTCCTGAATACAGCAGACTGATGGGTCTTGACTCTTTATCCAGTTTGCCAGTCTGTGTCTTTTAATTGGAGCATTTAGTCCATTTACATTTAAGGTTAATATTGTTATGTGTGAACTTGATCCTGCCATTATGATATTAACTGGTTATTTTGCTTGTTAGTTGATGCAGTTTCTTGCTAGCCTCGATGGTCTTTACATTTTGGCATGTTTTTGCAATGGCTGGTACTGGTTGTTCCTTTCCATGTTTAGTGCTTCCTTCAGGGTCTCTTGTAAGGCAGGCCTTTAATAAATGGTCCTGGGAAAATTGGCTAGCCATAAGTAGAAAGCTGAAACTGGATCCTTTCCTTACTCCTTATACGAAAATTAATTCAAGATGGATTAGAGACTTAAATGTTAGACCTAATACCATAAAAACCCTAGAGGAAAACCTAGGTAGTACCATTCAGGACATAGGCATGGGCAAAGATTTCATGTCTAAAACACCAAAAGCAATGGCAGCAAAAGCCAAAATTGACAAATGGGATCTCATTAAACTAAAGAGCTTCTGCACAGCAAAAGAAACTACCATCAGAGTGAACAGGCAACCCACAGAATGGGAGAACATTTTTGCAATCTACTCATCTGACAAAGGGCTAATATCCAGAACCTACAAAGAACTCAAACAAATTTACAAGAAAAAAACAAACAACCCCATCAAAAAGTGGGCAAAGGATATGAACAGACACTTCTCAAAAGAAGACATTCATGCAGCCAACAGACACATGAAAAAATGCTCATCATCACTGGCCATCAGAGAAATGTAAATCAAAACCACAATGAGATACCATCTCACACCAGTTAGAATGGCGATCATTAAAAAGTCAGGAAACAACAGGTGCTGGAGAGGATGTGGAGAAATAGGAACACTTTTACACTGTTGGTGGGACTGTAAACTAGTTCAACCATTATGGAAAACAGTATGGCGATTCCTCAAGGATCTAGAACTAGATGTACCATATGTATACCCAGCCATCCCATTACTGGGTATATACCCAAAGGATAATAAATCATGCTGCTCTAAAGACACATGCACATGTATGTTTATTGCGGCACTATTCACAATAGCAAAGACTTGGAATCAACCCAAATGTCCATCAGTGGCAGACTGGATTAAGAAAATGTGGCACATATACACCATGGAATACTATGCAGCCATAAAGAAGGATGAGTTTGTGTCCTTTGTAGGGACATGGATGCAGCTGGAAACCATCATTCTTAGCAAACTATCACAAGAACAGAAAACCAAACACCGCATGTTCTCACTCATAGGTGGGAACTGAACAATGAGATCACTTGGACTCGGGAAGGGGAACACGCACACACCAGGGCCTATCATGGGGAGGGGGGAGAGGGGAGGGATTGCATTGGGAGTTATACCTGATGTAAATGACGAGTTGATGGGTGCTGATGAGTTGATGGGTGCAGCAAACCTGCACGTTATGCACATGTACCCTAGAACTTAAAGTATAATAATAATAATAATAATAATAATAATAATAAAATGCATTTCTGATGTTAAAAAAAAATTAGAGAATTTAAAAGAGGGGGAAGTATGTAATAATAAAAGTGTCAATTCTTTATTGCACTTATGCACCTAACAAAAAAACATCAAAATATATGAGGCAAAAACTGATCAAACTATAAGTAAGTTACTGCTATAAAGACTTCAGCACTTCTCTGTTAGTAACTGATAGATTAAGCCATCAGAAAATCAGTAAAGATATAGATGATTTAACATCACTATCAACTGACTTGATCTAATTTACTTTTATAGAATACTCTTTCCAACAACTCCATTCTTCTGTAGCTCGTATGGAACATTCATAAAAACATACCATATTCTGGGTCAAAAAATATACTATAACAACCTTAAAAGAATAGAAATAAAAGTATGTTTTCAAATAGTAATGGAATCAATTAGAAATTAATTACGGAAATACAACAGGAAAGTCCCCATATATCTAAAAATTGAGCAACACATTTTAAAATAATCTCTGAGTCAAAACAAACAAACAAACAAAAAAAGCTTCAAGAGAGACAGGCTGCCAAGATGGTCAAATAGGAACAGCTCCGGTCTGTAGCTCCCAGCGAGATTGACACAGAAGGTGGGTGATTTCTGCATTTCAAACTCAGATGCCCAGTTAATCTCACTGGGACTGATCGGACAGTGGGTGCAGCCCATGAAGGGTGAGCCGAAGCAGGGTGGAGTGCTGCCTCACTTGGGAAGTTCAAGGCGTAGGGAAATTCCCTGCCTTAGACAAAGGAACCCTTGAGGGTCTGTGAATGGTGCACTCCAGTCCAGATACTGCGCTTTCCCCATGGTCTTCACAACCTGCAGACCAGGAGATTCCCTCTGGTGCCTGCGCCACCAGGGCCCTGGGTTTGAAGCACAAAAGTAGGCGGCCATTTGGGCAGACACCAAGCTAGCTGTAGGAGTTTTTTTTTTTTTTTTTTTCCATACCTCAGTGGCACCTGGAATGCCAGTGAGACAGAACCATTCACTCCCCTCAAAAGGGGGCTGAAGCCAGGGAGCCAAGTGGTCTGGCTCAACAGGTCCCACCCCCACAGAGCCCAGCAAGCTAAAATCCACAGGCTTGAAATTCTTGCTGCCAGCACAGCAGTCTGAGGTCCACCTGGGAAGCTGGAGCTTGGTGGGGGGAGGGGCATCCACCACTGCTGAGGCTTGAGAAGTGGATCTCCCAGCACAACATTCAAGCTCTGCTAAGGGTCACACAGCTAAGGGGTTCCTGACCCGCATGTCTCTTGACTCGGAGACATCTTCCAGTAGGGTCTGACAGACATCTCATACAGGAGAGCTCTGGCTGACATCTGGCAGGGGGGACCCTCTGGGATGAAGCTTCCAGTGGAAGGAATACGCAGCAATCTTTGCTGTTCTGCAGCCTCTGCTGGTGATAACCAGGCAAACAGGGTCTGGAGTAGACCTCCAGCAAACTCCAGCAGACCTGCAGCAGAGGGACCTGACTGTTGGAAGAGAAACTAACAAACAGAAAGCAATAGTATCAACATCAACAAAAAGGACGTCCACTCAGAGACCCCATCAATGACCAAATGTAGATAAATCCACACAGATGGGGAGAAAGCAGTGCAAAAAGGCTGAAAATTCCAAAAAGCAAAACGGCTCTTATCCTCCAAAGGATGACAACTCCTCACCAGCAATGGAACAGAACTAGACAAAGAATGATTTGACAAATTGACAGAAGTAGGCTTTAGAAGGTGGGTAATAACAAGCTCCTTTGAGCTTAAGGAGCATGATCTAACCCAATGCAAGGAAGTTAAGAACCTTGAAAAAGGTTAGACAAATTGCTAACTAGAATAAGCAGTTTAGAGAAAAACATAAATGACCTGATGGAGATGAAAAACACAGCACGAGAACTTTGTGAAGCATACACAAGTATCAATAGCCAAATCAATCAAGCAGAAGAAAGGATATCAGAGATTGAAGACCAATGTAATAAAATAAAGCAAGAAGACAAAATAAGAGAAAAAAGAATAAAAAGGAATGAAAAAAGCCTCCAATAAATATGGGACTATGTGAAAAGACCAAATGTATGTTTGATTGGTGTACCTGAGAGTGACGGGGAGAATGGAACCAAGTTGGAAAACACTCTTCAGGATATTATCCAGGAGAACTTCCCCCACCTAGAAAGACAGGCCAACATTCAAATTCAGGAAATACAGACAACACCATAAAGATAATCCTTGCGAAGAGCAACCCCAAGACACATAATCATCAGCTTCACTAAGATTGCAATGAAGGAAAAAATATTAAGGGCAGCCAGAGAGAAAGGTCGGGTTACTGACAAAGGGAAGCCCAACAGACTAACAGCAGATCTCTCCACAGAAACCTTACAAGCCAGAAGACAGTGGGGGCCAATATTCAAAATTCTTAAAGCAAAGAATTTTCAACCCAGAATATCATATCCAACCAAACTAAGCTTCATAAGTGAAGGAGAAATAAAATCCTTTACAGACAAACAAATGCTGAGAGATTTTGTCACCACCATACCTGCCTTGATAAAACTCCTGAAGGAAGCACTAAACATGGAAAGAAAAAACTGGTACCAGCCACTGCAAAAACACACCAAATTTTAAAGGCCATCAACACTATGAAGAAACTGCATCAACTAAAGGGCAAAATAACCACCTAGCATCGTACTGACAGGATCACATTCACACTTAATAATATTAACCTTAAATGTAAATGGACTAAATGCCCCAATTAAAAGACACAGACTGGTAAATTGGATAAAGAGTCAAGACCCATTGGTGTGCTGTATTCCGGAGACCCATCTCATGTGCAAAGATGCACATAGGCTCAAAATAAAGGGATGGAGGAATATTTACCAAGCAAATGGAAAGAAAAAAAAAAAGGCATGGGTTGCAATCCTATTCTCTAATAAAACAGACTTTAAACCAACAAAGATAAAAAAAGACAAAGAAGAGCATTCCATAATGGTAATGGGATCAACACAACAAGGAGAGATAACTATCCTAAATATATATGCACCCAATACAGGAGCACCCAGATTCATAAAACAAGTTCTTAGAGATCTACAAAGAGACTTAGACTCCCACACAATAATAGTGGGAGACTTTAACACCCCACTGTCAATATTGGACTGATCAACAAGACAGAAAATTAACAAGGATATCCAGGACTTGAACTCAGCTGTGGACCAAGCAGACCTAATAGACATCTACAGAACTCTCCACCCCAAATCAACAGAATATACATTCTTCTCAGCACTGCATTACACTTATTCCAAAATTGACCACATAATTGGAAGTAAAACACTCCTCAGCAAACGCAAAAGACCAGAAATAATAACAGTCTCTCAGACCACAGTGCAATCAAATTATGACTCAGGATTAACAGGGGTCACTTCCAAGATGGCCAAATAGGAACAGCTCCAGTCTGCAGCTCCCAGTGAGATTGATGCACAAGATGGGTGATTTCTGCATTTCCAACTGAGATACTTGGTTCATCTCACTGGGACTGGTTGGACAGTGGGTGCAGCCCACGGAGGGTGAGCTGAAGCAGGGAGGGGCATTGCTTCACCCACGAAGTGCAAGGGGTTGGGGGATTTCCCTTTCCTAGCCAAGGGAAATTGTGACAGATTGTACCTGGAAAAACGGTACACTCCTGACCAAATACTGCACTTTTCCCATGGTCTTAGTGACTGGCAGACCAGGAGATACCCTCCTGTGCCTTGCTCAGTGGGTTCCATGCCCATGGAGACTTGCTCACTGCTACTGTAGCAGTCTGAGGTGAACATGCAATGCGGCAGCTTGACAGGTGTAGGGGCATCTGCCTTTGCTGAGGCTTGAGTAGCTCACAGTGTAAACAAAGCAGCCAGGAGGCATGAACTGAGTGGAGCCCACCGCAGCTCAGCAATGCTTACTGCCTCTATAGATTCCACCTTGGGGGCAGGGCATGGCTGAACAAAAGGTAGCAGACAGCTTCTGCAGACTTAAACATCCCTGTCTGACAGCTCTGAAGACAGCAATGGCTCTCTCAGCACAGCGTTCGAGCTCTGAGAATGGACGGACTGCTCCTTCAAACAGGTCCCTGACCTCCATATAGCCTGACTGGGAAATACCCAGTAGGGGCCGACAGACACCTCAAACAGGTGGGTAACCCTCTGTGATGAAGCTTCCAGAGGGAGGATCAGGCAGCAATATTTGCTGTTCTGCAGCCTCTGCTGTTGATACCCAGGCAAACAGGGTCTGGAGTAGACCTCCAGGAAACTCCAGCACACCTGCAGCTGAGGGATCTGACTGTTAGAAGGAAAACTAAAAAATAGAAAGGAATAGCATCAACATCAATTAAAAAAGGACATTCACACCAGAACCCCATCTGTAGGTCACCAACATCAAAGACCAAAGGCAGATACAACCAAAAAGATGGAGAGAAACCAGAGCAGAAAAGCTGAAAATTCCAAAAAAACAGAGTGCCTCTTCTCCTCCAAAGAATTGCCAGCAAGGGAACAAAACTGGACGGAGAATGAGTTTGATGAGTTGACAGAAGTAGGCTTCAGAAGGTCAGTCATAACAAACTTCTCCAAGCTAAGGGACCATGTTCTAACCCATCGCAAGGAAGCTAAAAACTAGAAAAAAGGCTAGATGAATGGCTAACTAGAATGAACAGTGCAGTGCAGAGAAGAGCTTCAATGACCTGATAGAGATGAAAAGCATGGCACAAGAACTTTGTGATGCAAGCACAAGCTTCAACAGTCAATTCAATCAAGTGTAAGAAAGGATATCAGTGATTGAAGACCAAATTAATGAAATAAAGTGAGAAGACGAGATTAGAGAAAAAAGAGTGAAAAGAAACAAACAAAGCCTCCAAGAAATATGGGACTATGTGAAAAGGCCAAACCTACGTCTACTTGGTGTACCTGAGAGTGACGAGGAGAATGGAACCAAGTTGGAAAACACTCTTCAGAATATTATCCAGGAGAACTTCCCTAACCTAGTAAGGCAGGGCAATATTCAAATTCAGGAAATACAGAGAACACCATAAGGATACTCCTCAAGAAGAGCAACCCAAAGACACATAATTGTCAGATTCACCAAAGCTGAAATGAAGGAAAAAATGTTAAGGGCAGTCAGAGAGAAAGGTCAGGTTACCCACAAAGGGAAGCCCAACAAACAAACAGCAGATCTCTCTGCAGAAACCCTACAAGCCAGAAGAGAGTGGGGGCCAATATTCAACATTTAAAGGAAAGAATTTTGAACTCAGAATCTCATATCCAGCCAAACTAAACTTCATAAGTGAAGGAGAAATAAAATCTTTTACAGACAAGCAAATGCTGAGAGATTTTGTCACCACCAGGCCTGCCTTACAAGAGCTCCTAAAGGAAGCACTAAATATGGAAAGGAACAACTGGTACCAGCCACTGCAAAACCATGCCAAATTGCAAAGACTATTGATGCTATGAAGAAGCTGCATCAATTAACAGGCAAAATAACCAGCTAACATCATAGTGGCAGGATCAAATTCAAACATAACAATATTAACCTTAAATGTAAATGGGTTAAATGCCACAATTAAAAGACACAGACTGACAACTTGGATAAACAATCAAGACCCATTGGTGTGCTGTAGTCAGGAGATCCATCTCATGTGCAAAGATGTACATAGGCTCAAAATAAAGGGATGGAGGAAGATCTATCAAGCAAATGGAAAGAAAAAAAAAGCAGGATTTGCAATCCTAGTCTATGATAAAACAGACTTTAAACCAACAATGATCGAAAGACACAAAGAAGGCCACTACATAATGGTACAGGGATGAATTCACCAAGAAGAGCTAATTATCCTAAATATATATGCACCCAATACAGGAGCACCCAGATTCATAAAACAAGTTCTTAGAGACCTACAAAGCGACTTAGGCTCCCACAAAATAATAGTGGGAGACTTTAACACCCCACTGTCAATATTAGACAGATCAACGAGGCATTAGGTTAACAAGGATATCCAGGATGTGAACTCGGTTCTGCACCAAACAGACCTAATAGACATCTTCAGAACTCTACACTCCAAATCAACAGAATATACATTCTTTTCAGCACCACATAGCACTTACTCTAAAATTAACCACATAATTGGTAGTAAAACACTCCTCAGCAAATGTAAGAGAACAGAAATCACAACAAACTGTCTCTCAGACCACAGTGCAATCAAATTAGAATTCAGGATTAGGAAACTCGCTAAAAACTGTACAACTACAAGGAAACTGAACAACCTGCTGCTGAATGACTACTGGGTACATAACGAAATGAAGGCAGAAATAAAGATGTTCTTTGAAACCAATAAGAATGAAGACACAACGTACCAGAATCTCTGGGACACATTTAAAGCAGTGTGTAGAGGGAAATTTATAGCACTAAATGCCCACAAGAGAAAGCAGGAAAAATCTAAAATTGACACCCTAACATCACAATTAAAATAACTAGAGAAGCAGGAGCAAACACATTGAAAAGCTAGCAGAAGGCAAGAAATAACTAAGATCAGAGCAGAACTGAAGGCTATAGGGACACAAAAAACCCTTAAAAAATCAGTGAATCCAGGAGGTGGTTTTTTGAAAAGATCAACAAAATTGATAGACCACTAGCAAGACTTATAAAGAATAAAAGAGAGAAGAATCAAATAGATGCAATAAAAAAATGATAAAGGGGATATCACCACTGATCCCACAGAAATACAAACTACCATCAGAGAATAATATAAAGCCCTCTACGCAAATAAACTAGAAAATCTAGAAAAAATGGATAATTTCCTGGACACATACACCCTCCCAAGACTAAAGCAGGAAGAAGTTGAATCTCTGAATAGACCAATAACAGGTTCTGAAATTGAGGCAATAATTAATAGCCTACTAACCAAAAAATGTCCAGGACCAGACAAATTCACAGCCAAATTCTACTAGAGATACAAACAGTAGCTGGTACCATTTCTTCTGAAACTATTTCAATCAATAGAAAAAGAGGAAATCCTCCCTAACTGATTTTATGAGGCTGGCATCATCCCAATACCATAGCCTGGTAGAGACACAGCATAAAAAATGGAATTTTAGGACAATATCCCTGATGAACATTGATGTGAAAATCCTCAATAAAATACTGGCAAACTGAATCCAGCAGCACATCAAATAACTTATCCACCACCATCAAGTTGGCTTCATCCCTGGGATGCAAGGCTGGTTCAAAATATGCAAATCGATAAACGTAATCCATCCCATAAACAGAACAAAAGATAAAAAACCACATGATTAACTCAATAGATGCAGAAAAAGCCTTCGACAAAATTCAACAGTGCTTCATGCTCAAAACTCTCAATAAACTAGGAATTGATGGAATGCATCTCAAAATAATGGGAGTTATTTATGACAAACTCATAGCCAATATCATACTGAATTGGCAAAAACTGGAAGCATTCCCTTTGAAAACTGGCACAAGATAAGGATGCCCTCTCTCACCACTCCTATTCAACATAGTGTTGGAAGTTTTGGCCAGGGCCATCAGGCAACAGAAAGAAATAAAGGGTATTCAATTAGAAAAACAGAAGTTAAATTTTCTCTGTTTGCAAATGACATGATTTTATATTTAGAAAACATCATTGTCTCAGCCCCAAATCTCCTTAAGCTGATAAGTAACTTCTGCAAAGTCTCAGGATACAAAAGCGATGTGCAAAAATCACAAGCATTCCTATACACCAATAATGGACAGAGAGTCAAATAATGAGTGAACTCCCATTCACAATTATCACAAAAAGAATAAAATACCTAGGAATCCAACTTACAAGGGATGTGAAAGACCTCTTCAAGGGGAACTATAAACCACTGCTCAACGAAATAAAAGAGGACACAAGCAAAGGGAAGAACATTCCATGCTCATGGATAGGAAGAATCAATATTGTGAAAATGGCCATACTGCCCAAGGTAATTTATAGATTCAATGCTATCCCCATTGAGCTACTACTGATTTTCTTCACATAATTGGAAAAAAGTACTTTAAGGTTCATATGGAACCAAAAAAGAGCCCCCATAGCCAAGACAATCCTAAGCAAAAAGAATAAAGCTGGAGGCATCATGCTACCTGACTTCAAACTATACTACAAGACTACAGTAACCAAAACAGCATGGTACTGGTACCAAAACAGATATATAGACCAATGGAACAGAACAGAGGCCTCAAAAATAGCACCACATGTGTATAATGATATGATCTTTGACAAACTTGGCACAAACAAGCAACAGGGAAAGGATTCCCTATTTAATAAATGGTGCTGGAAAAACTGGCTAGCCATATAGAGCTGAAACTGGATCCCTTCCTTATACCATATACACATAAATTAATTCAATATAGATTTAAAGACTTAAACATAAGACCTAAAGCCATAAAAACCCTAGAAGAAAACATCAGCAATACTATTCAGGACATAGGCTTGGGCAAAGACTTCATGACTAAAACATCAAAAGCAATGGCAACAAAAGCCAAAATTGACAAATGGGATCTAATTAAACTAAAGAACTTCTGCACAGTAAAAGAAACTATCATCAGAGTGAACAGGCAGCCTACAGAATGGGACAAAATTTTTGCAATCTATCCATCTGACAAAGGGCTAATATTCAGAATCTACAAAGATATTGAACACATTTACAAAAAAAAAATCCAAACCACCCCATGCAAAAGTGGGCAAAGGATATGAACAGACACCTCTCAAAAGAAGACATTTATGCAGCCAACAAACATGTGAAAAAAAGTTCACCATCACCAGTTATTAGAGAAATGCAAATCAAAGCCACAATGAGATACCATCCCACGCCAGTTAGAATGGCGTTAATTAAAAAGTCAGGAGACAATAGATGCTGGAGAGGATGTGGAGAAATAGGAACACTTTTACACTGTTGGTGGAAGTGTAAATAATCTCAACCATTGTGGAAGACAGTGTGGTGATTCCTCAAGGATCTAGAACTAGAAATACCATTTGACCCAGCAATCCCATACTGGGTATATACCCAAAGGATTATAAATCATTCTACTATAAAGACAAACGCACACATATGTTTATTGTAGCAGTACTCACAATAGCAAGAACTTGGAACCAACCCAAATGGCCATCAATGATAGACTGGATAAAGAAAATGTAGCACACAGGGCTGGGCGCGTTGGCTCACACCTGTAATCCCAGCACTTTGGGAGGCTGAGGCGGGTGGATTACAAGGTCAGGAGATCGAGACCAGCCTGGCTAACACGGTGAAACCCCTTCTATACTAAAAAAATACAAAAAAAAAAAAAAAAAAAAAAAAAAAAATTAGCGGGTGCCTGTAGTCCCAGCTTCTCAGGAGGCTGAGGTAGGAGAATGGCATGAAGCTTGGAGGAGGAGCTTACAGTGAGCAGAGATCCTGCCACTGCACTCCAGCCTGGGAGACAAAGCGAGACTCCATCTTAAAAAAAAAAAAAAAAAAAAAAAAAGGAATGAGTTCATTTCCTTAGCAGGAACATGGATGATGCTGGAAACCATCATTCTCAGCAAACTAACACAAGAACAGAAAAGCAAACACCACATGTTCTCCCATATGTGGGAGATGAACAATGAGAACACATGGGACACAGGGAGGGGAATATCACACACCTGGGCCTGTAGGGCGGTGTGGGGCTAGGGGAGGGATAGCATTAGAAGAAATACCTAATGTAGATGACGGGTTGACGGGTGCAGCAAACCACTATGGCACGTGTGTACCTAAGTAACAAATCCGCACGTTCTGCACATGTGCCTCAGAACTTAAAGTGTAATAAAAATAAGAAGTCTCAAGAGAAATTAAAAATTATTTTCAATAAAATCATAAAGAAAATACACTTTATCAAAATTTGTGGGATGTGCCAGAGTAGTGCTAAAAGAACATTTATAGCATTAAATGTATATATTAGAGAAGAAGGAAGATCTAAAATTAATAATCTAATTTTACACTTTAGGAAGTTTGTGAAAAATGAGCAATTTTTCCAAAAAAAGAAAACTAGAGTGATAATTAGTGAAATTGAAAATAGGAAAAAAATAGAGAAATCCACAAAATCATAAGCTGGTTTTTTTAAAAAAGATCAATAAAATGAATAAAATTCTAGACAGGATGGTAAAGGAAAAAAGAGACATATGAAGATTGACAAAAAAGCAAAGACAACCTCTCCTGCCATGCCTATTCAATTTGGTACTTCAAGGTCTAATTAGCATACTAAGATAGGAAAAAAAAGTTACACAAATTAAAAAGTAAAAATAAAATTTTTATGCACATATAAAGCCATTGTTTATGTTGAAAACCACAAAAAAATTATAAAAAATTCCTGGAACCAGCAAGCAATATAGCAAGGTAATAGGCTACGAAGTCAAATACAAAAGTCCATGGCCTGCCTTCAAACTGACAATGATTAATGATACTCTGAAATTTAAAAAACCTATTATTTACAACAGCACACAAAACATAAAGCATTTAAGTATACACATATAATACGTATAGGATCTGCATGAAGATAGGTACAGCACACTGATGACAGAAATAAGATTGAAATAAATAGATATTCTGAGTTCATTCCATCTTAATTCATTAAAAAAAGCTTTTTTTAAAATTAGACTTTAAGTCCTGGGATACATTTACAGAATGTGCGGGTTTGTTACATAGTTATACACATGCCACGGTTTTTTGCTGCACCCATCAACCCGTCATCTACATTAGGTATTTTTCCTAATGCTATCCCTCCCTTAGCCCCCCACCCACTAACAGGCCCCAGGGTGTCATGTCATCTGAATTCATTTTGAGATTAGAAGAGTATTATTAAAATGTCAATTCTTCCCAAATTGATCCATAGATTCAACATGATCCTAAAAAAATCCTAGCTAGCTGTTTTGTAGATATCAACAAACTGATGCTCAAATGTATGTAAGAAGGCAAAGAGCCTGGCATAGTCAACACAATAATAAAGAAAAACAAAGTTGGAAGACTCACACTACCCAAATTCAAGACTTTCTATCAATTTATAGTAATCAAGACAGCATAGTATTTGCCTAAGAATACACACACAGATCATCAATAGAATGGAACAGAAAGTATAGTAATAGATCCACATAAATATAGTCAACTGATTTTTGACAAAGGTGCAAAGGCAATTTAATAAAGAGTAAGTCTTTTTCAACGAAAGGGAATTTGTACACAAACCTATTCCGTACTCGAAAAATAAACTCAAAAGAGTTCATTTGCATTTTTAATACAAAATAAAAAACTATAAAACATTATAAAAGAAAATATAAGATAAAATCTACATGGAGTTTGGGGATAAGTTTTTAGATACAACACCAAAATGATGAGCCACGAAAGATAAAATTGATAAGTTTAACTTAAAATTAAAAACATTTCTTTTTTCTTTCATTCTCTTACCTGAGAATGAAAAGATAAATCACAGAGTGGGAGAAAATATTTGGACATTACAAATTTGATAAAAAACTTGCACCCAAAATATATGGAGATCTCTTAAACCTCAACAATAGTGAAACCAGCAAACCAATTAAAAACTGTCAGAAGATCTGAATGGATACCTCACAGAAGAAAATATAGTTGGCAACTAAGCATATAAAGAGATTTTCAACATCATTTATCATTGGACAAATGTTAATTAAAACAACAAGATACTATCAGACACCATTTAAATTCGTTAAAATTTAACAAAGCAAAACAAAACAAAAGCAACCTGACAACACCCATGGAAGGTAAAGATGTGGAACTGGAAAAACTATCATTCATTCCTGATGGGAATTAAAAATGGCCCAGCCATCCTGGAGAACAGTTTAGTTCTTTATTACAAAGCTAAACACAGTTGTATTAAATGACTCAGCAGTCATACTCTCAGGTGTTTACCCAGTGACTTTGGAAACTTACATCCACGCAAAACCTGCACATAAATGTTTATAGCAGCTTTATTTGTAAACCCCAAACTGGAAGTAACCAAGATGTCTTTCAATGGGTGAATGGATAAACAAACTGTGGTACATCTACACAATGGGATACTATTTAGTGATAAAAAGATATGAACTATCAAGCCTCATATAAACATGAATAAATTATAAATGCTAAGTGGAAGAAGCCAGTATGAACAGGCTAAATAATCTGGAAAAGTAAAACTATACAAAAGGTGAATGTGTCAGTGATTGCCAGGGGCTTGGGGAAGGAGGAGGGTTGAATAAATACAGCACAGGAGATTTTTAGTATGATAAAAATATATTGTATGTTATAGTAATGTGGATACACTATGCATTTGTCAAAGCCCATAGAACTTTATGGTACAAAGAGTAAATCATAATGTATGCAAATTAAAAAAATATTTAAGAGGTAAAGGGATCCCATAATGGAATGCAGAATGTGAGAAAAGAATCTAATTGTATTACAAAATGTAAAAAATAACCTCACTGGTAGAGGTGTAGGGAAAAAGTGCTGAGATATATATATATATCGATCTCTACCTATACAAATTTATAACAGATCTTGAGTTGATAAACTTTCAAAGTGAGTAACAACCTTTTATTGATGAGTAATAAAACATAAATGCCCAATTTTAAAATAAGCAAACTACATAAACACTTGTTCAAGAAAGAAGAAAAAATGATTACTAATTAACTTGGTGAAGCAATTTAGAATCACAGGTAGAAAAAGAAGTAAATTTAAAACTACAAAATACCATTGCCTTTCCCTTTCAAATTAACAAACAGTTTGAGTAAGAGAATGTCTGGTGCTCAAGAAATATAAATACTTACCTCGAAACACAGACTTCTTACCACTTTTGTTCTCTAGCCTCAAACTAGGATCAAGTAATTCAGTACACTTGGACGATGTGTGCACCAAAATCTCAGAAATTACCACTAAAGTCTTATTCATCTAACCAAAGACCACCGTTTCCTCAAAAAATTATTGAAATAAAAACAAAAGAAGGCAAATGAAAGTAATTCAGTACACTTAAGAGAGGGTAATTTATCAGAAATTATTGTTTAGTATTAGAAAAATAGGTAATGCTATTTAGAATACGCAGAAAGGAGTAGAGAGTTTGTGAAAGCAAAGCTAACCACTTTCCTGTCTCTGTTGAATTAGATCCAATGCAGAACCAATTTCCTCAAAGGGGTCTAAATATTCAGAAAATCGGTGTCACCTCTATTGAAATCTAAGTTCTAAATCTCATCTCCCAAACAAATAGAACGATGTCTATGATTTCTCGTTTGTTTTTTGCACTACAAGTCTCTGTCAGGCCAAATAATCACAAGTAGAACTAATGTTTCCTTTTAATTAGGTTGTGGCTTTGTAAAATGACTTTATTTTAAATTTATTTTTTGTTTTCAGTAATGAAAAAAGATAGTGACCTTTCATTCAAAGATACAAAAATCCAATGACTTTAGAGAATATAAAGATAGATTTTTGGATTACTAATAACAGGGAAATAACTATCAATATAACACGTTACACTCTGAACTGGGCTTCTCGGGGCATGACTAATCGTCTATTGGGGCAATAAAAATAAGACTAGAGAAAAAATTCAGAGAGAAGAAGTGTTTTGAAAGTAAAACAAAACAAAAATAATGCAAAATACTGAGAATGTTACCTCAATTGGCCCAATGGGAGGGGAGAATCTAGAAGAAGCTCCTAAATAATTATCAGTACTTGATCATCTGAATCAAGATACAGTACTCTGTATAAATGTCAGATTTTTGTCAGTAGCACTTTTTTTCATTTTTGCATATAGTTACTAGCTCTCAGAAATAAAATATTCTTCCTACTTTCTCTCCAGTGCCTCAGTTTCTATCCTGCTTACCACTTAATTCTATTAGTCTGGACACTTGCTTGTCATCTTACGCCATATAGGTCAATGGTGGAATTGCATCATGGGTAACATTGAAATTCTTGGAAATTTCTGAAGAAGCAACTTGCAAAAACAACTAGTGAAAGCAATAGAAACATTTGAGAATCTACTTGCCTTTTAAGTCACTCTAAACACTTTTTATTGGATTGCTGCTTATTACAGTTCTCAAAATTGATTGTATAAGTGCTCTCAGACTATACAAAGAAAGTCATGTAAGAGCATTTACTTGGAAAGTCATGTAAGAACATTTATAACAGCAGGTTATAATGACATTATCAACTCACAATATTAAAACGGAAAAGCCCAGATTTTAATTTTTTCCCAGAGCTTTAATATTGCAATTAGGCTATAGAAGTTGTAGAATAATTGAATTGTCTAAATATGTAGACACAACAGTGTCCCTTGCAAAATCATGACTCAAAATCATGGCTATTAATGCCACACATTACTCACTCAAGTGTTACAATTTAGCAGCTGCACATAATTTGGTACTGTGGGACTCATATTCAGGATGTGAGTACATTCTTTGAGACAAGTATCCATAGTGTCACAAAAACACCTGTCCTCATGGAGTTTTCATTCTAATGGTGAGAGGCCAACAATTAATAATTAAAATGCATAACACGTCAAAGGATGATAAGTGCTTGGAGAAAATGAAACAAGGAAATGGGATAATTGCTAACTCAATCACTTCCAACACTGAGCAATTTCCTTCTATAGAAGACTCAGTCTAGAATGTAAAATCTTTCCTATTTTTGATAAACTTGACAGCTTTTCCCAGACACTACTTTTAGAAATGAATGTGTAATGCCACTTATCAAGCACAAATTCCTTCTTGTATAACATCAAAGAGCATCACTATGTAATGTATAAAGTATATTTTTACAACCGGTGGGATGAGAGAGCAAGTTAATCACTGTGAGGTTCCTTTGCTAAGGTTCTTTTTTTAGCTGCTGGGGATGAAATTGGTTGGGAGATGATTTGGTGAAGCATAGGTTGGCTAAAGGTCTTACCCACTTGGTTTACACTTTCAGGAAAAATAGGAAAAAAGCTTGTCTTCTTATTCAGCAGTTAGTCTTCTGAGGTCATTAAATGCTATGAACTGTAATTCCTATCGTATTTCTAGTCTGCTCTAATGATGTCACTCAAATGAAAATATTTTTCTGTACAGCAAGAGTGATGAGGAAGGTAGAAGCTTTGGTTTCAATTTGATTTGATGATTTTATATAGACCCATATGAACTTTTGCAGTCATTTATAATATAACAAAATTCCCTCAAGAGACATAAATCATCAGACAGAAAAATTAGAGTCTACCTAAACAGATGCTTCTATTTCTAGCCTACATGACAAACAAAACAAAACCTATAGGAGTTGTGTATGCCATTTGTTTGAAATATATGTAGACTCCAAGGTACACTATGACTTCTCTGTTTCTTAAATTAAAAATAATAGATATATTAAACAACCTTACTAAAGTGCCACTTGCAACTTCTCCTACTCTGCCATCATAACCTGTTCTCATTCGGTAAAATTCAGACTAAATGGAACGAATTCTTCCTTGTATAATGTGTGCTTTCCTATTTTTCCTACGTAGTTTGAGTTCTTCCTCAGAATATTTGAACTAACGACTAAATAGTCTTGGCTGAAGCTTCCCTTAAAACAGTCTTTTCCATTTCATTCTAACCTCTGCACAAATGAGACAGCACTTGAAAAATACCATCTTTGTCATGGGACCCTTTTCTCTCACACCTAGAAAACCTTCCATTACGTAGAATAGCAAGCCTCCTTACAATGTCTGTCATGTAAGATTTTTGTTCTAACTCTCCAAATTTGGCCGCAACTATCACATGAGTATGTTGTCCAGTCTGGCCAGTCATCTCTCTGTGTAATAATCATACCACTCTTTTTTTTTTCACTATGTGAATTTGCTTAAGATACTTGTGTTGCTTGGAATACCATTTCCTTTCCTTCATTCTCATTCTGACCCATATTTCAAGACCATAGTCTTCATTTATTGTACCACCCGGACACAATGCAACAACACTTGAGCCCACGGTCGCTGACCAGAAGAATGTCAGCTGAACATTGAAAAAAATCCACACTCAACCAGAAAAGAGAGATTTCCTGTGGAGAAATTATTTTCTCAGGTTCTTGATAAAGAGGAACTGGAAATTCCCAAGATAATCCTATTTTGTGCCATTCATAATTTGCTATATGTAAGTATGCCTGAGTTAATTGTCTAGAAATAAATATGAAGTTTTTATTCCAGAGTGTAGATTTAGACGAGGTCACTGTCACATACTTCTATGGTTTTCTTCCTAAAACAATCAAAGAGGACTTCTAGGCATTTTTATAGAGAGATATCTGAATTATGTGGATTTCATATGATTATTACAACCAAACTCAGGTGTCCATTTGGGTGAATAGTAAACACTAGGATAATGCTGGATTAAAAAATTACTTCTGGCCGGGCGCAGTGGCTCACGCCTGTAATCCCAGCACTTTGGGAGGCTGAGGAGGGTGGATCACGAGGTCAGGAGATCGAGACCATCCTGGCTAACACAGTGAAGCCCATCTCTACAAAAAATACAAAAAATTAGCCGGGCGTGGTGGCGGGCGCCTGTAGTCCCAGCTACTCGGGAGACTGAGGCAGGAGAATGGTGTGAACCCAGAGGCGGAGCTTGCAGTGAGCCGAGATGGTGCCACTGCACTCCAGCCTGGGCCACTGAGCAAGACTCCATCTCAAAAAAAAAAAAAAAAAAAAAAAAAAAATTACTTCTGAGAGAACATGCTAGAGATTAAAATTGAACATGACAATTATGACCTGTAAGCAAAGGAGTAATGATAGAGAGTATGTTATTAACCAAGAAAATAACTTAGGTACTTAAGAGCGTGAGCTAATAGGAAAGAATCAGTATCTCTCTCTCTCCCCCATTTCCTCTCCCTCTCTCTCTCTGCCTCTCACTTTGATGTGTATTTTTGCTACGTTTTACAAACATTACTTTAGATCAGTAGAAGACAACTCATAATATCATATTATTTTATGATAGTAATATTGTGGCAGTACACATATATCACACTAAAAAAGTGAATACTAATAACATGAAATTTGACTTAAAATTCATGACACAATAGAATAGCTCAGGAACAATTCAAAACAATGACAGTAACTTTTTTCTTTCCCTATATGCTTTTTTCTGTGGAATCCATATTTCCACACAAACTAGAATTACTAAACTCTTAATAGCATCCCCATGGTTTTGCTTCTTACTACGATGCCTTCATTGATTTCATCACAGATTAAGCATAATAACAAAACATCATTTGTCCTCAGGAGCATGAAGTGTCTCAGGCTACTTCTGCATGCACAGCAGCCTCATTCTTAAATAACTGTCCTAAGTATGTCAATCTACCCACCAGCTTTCTGCCAGCAGTATGACTGCTGTACATAAACTCTCCTGATGCTAATTACCACAAAGCATCCAATTCTTTTCCTAACAAACTTTAAATATCATAATTTTATTCTTACCCCAAAATGGTGCTTTCTGCTTTGACAACATAGCTTCAGGCAATATTTTTGGAAGATTATATTGAATGCTGCGCATCTACAATCCATGAATGTTTTTTTTCTCCTTTAAGAAGAAGTATATATCTGTATCAATGAGTATTTTAGTTGTAAATATCAGAAACTTCCAAATAATAATGGCTGAAATACAAGGACTTATTCTCCACATAAAAGAAGACAAGAGGCTGGCCAGGTGCGGTGGCTCACGCCTGTGATCCCAGCACTTTGGAAGGCTGAGGCAGGCGGATCACAAGGTCAGGAAATCGAGACCATCCTTTCTAACACGGTGAAACCCTGTCTCTACTAAAAAAATACAAAAATTTAGCAAGGCGTAGTGGCGGGCGCCTGTCGTTCCAGCTACTCGGGAGACACAGGCAGGAGAATGGCGTGAACCCGGGAGGTGGAGCTTGCAGTGAGCCGAGATGGTGCCACTGCACTCCAGCCTGGGCGACAGAGCAAGACACCGTCTCAAAAAAAGAAAAAAAAAAAAAAAAAAAAAAGAAGTCAAAAGGTTAAGCAGGCTAGAGGTGCTATGTGCTATGATGACTCTATATTTTTATCCATTTTCCTTAGCACATGGTTCATGTACTGAAGTCTACCACAGGGACCAAGATTGCTGGTTATGAGAGTATTTCAGGCAGCAAGAAAGAGGGGAATGGAAAGGGTCCAAAGCAGCACACATCCCAGGAGAGTCAGCCCTCCAGGTACTCCAATTCATTATTTACATTCACCTCTTAGCAGGGAGAATGGGAAATGCAGTCTTTTTGCTGTGAGGATTGCCACTTTCTGCTCTTAAAAAAGAGAACAGATGCAGAATAGGCAAATATTAATTTTTCCCATATTACTTTTACCTTTTTAAGTTTCTGCTGGTTGAATCCCTTTACTGCATGTCAAAATGGAAAGATCACAGCCTTTGGAGTCAGCAGATCTTGCCTCAAGTCTTGAACCTGCCCCCTTACAAGGTGTGTCACCTTTGGTATATCATTATCTCTGAATCTTATTTTTAAGATGGAGATTTTAATAATATTATTTCATGAGATTACAGTGAAGAACAGATATCTTTTATATATATATAATAAGCTACTTATAAAGTACCATTGTATATATAATATACATATTAATAGTTCATTATATACTGGTTATGATTGTTACTGACTTTTATGTGTGAATTTGGAAGTATTTGCATTAACTAAGAGGACTATGAAGAATAAAACCCCAAATTATTATGTAATTCTGCATTCTCTAAAGTTGTTTATTCTTACTCTGGAGAATGCAAGAAAAAATACTAATACTTTATTACATTAAAAAAAAAAAAACATGTGGAGAGCAATAGGGGTATTGGATACCACAGAAAATATGCTGAGTTTGTAGCGTAAAGAGGGAGTCAAATTTTCTTCTCTTCACAAACTTCTGTAAGGCTAGTGCTAATGAATAAGCAGTTTTTACCTATAGTTCTTAAAGAAGAGACTATTGATTATCTATTAAAGATCAATCTCCTCTATTAATTTTTTTCTAAAAGTTTTGATTTTACTCCCGAATTGACCCCTTTCCATAGGACTGAACAATAATATTCATTACAGCAATATGGAAGTTGGTAAATATTTCTTATCAATTGATTATATCTGCTAAATATTTTCTCTACCTATTTTTCTCAAAGTAAGGTGCATGGTTAAGTAAGGGATTTTTCTAGTATAACTTGTACACTAGAATGATAAGTTGCCAAGCAACAGTCTATTTTCCCAAGAAGAAATATTAAAAACTAATGTCTGTGCATATAATTCATTTGATTTAGTTTACAGGACTGTGAACTTTAGTAGAAATATATACTTTTGAAATGGAAAAGTATTTTCTTGAAAGTTTTTCTTTTGTAGCTCTCTTCCGAGTTTGTGAAATAGGTTTGTATATATTTATGTTGACAAGTGATCTTTTATATTTCTTTCCTCAAATGTCTCCTGTCACAGATGAAATGCTAGTACTTTTAATATGTAAAGCATATTGAAATCAATATTGCAAATACCAAGGACCTAAATGGACATAAGGATGAAGAATACAGGCAGAAGATTCTCTGGCAAGACTAAAACATGTTTCAAGAAGAAAGGAGTAGTCAACTGCATTTTAAATGCTGCTGAGAAGTTAAGAGGAATGAGTGAAAAATCGCCAGTTAGAAGGTGGGAGATTGTTGCTCTCTTGGATGAATGCAATTTTGGTGGAGTGGAGGAACAGAAGCCAGCCTGACATGGACCAAGGACCAAGCGGTGGTTTCAGAAATGCAGACTGGAAAGACAGACGATGTTTCTAAAAAGTCTGTGAAGGTGAAAAAACCTTCACCTTGTTGGATGTTGGCTCTGGTAGACTTCTTGGGGATACAGCAGAGTCAGAGAGCTTAATCAGTTATGCCTGCTTCTGAGAAGTTGGCAGGAGATAGGATATAGATCAGAGGTGGAGAGTTTCACCTTCAGAGAACGGATGCTTTATAAAAATTAATAGCAGAGGCTGGGTGCGGTGCCTCATGCCTGTAATCCCAGCACTTTGGGAGGCCAAGGCAGGTGGATCATCCGAGGTCAGGAGTTTCAGAACAGCCTGGCCAGCATGGTGAAACCCCATCTGTACTAAAAATAAAAAAATTATCTGGGTGTGGTGACAGGCGCCTCTAGTCCCAGCTACTGTGGAGGCTGAGGCAGGAGAATTGCTTGAGCCCAGGAGGTGGAGGTTGAAGTGAGCCGAGATCACACCACTGTACCCTAGACTGGGCAACAACAGCGAAACTTTGTCTAAAAGAAATAAAATTAATACTAGTGATGCAGAAAAAATAGGGATGCAGATATAGGTACATGTTTATATTTCATAGTGGGAAGTTGAGGTAGTTTCCAGCTGGTTTGAAGGAAAAATCCAGATTGGAGATTATGAAAAGAAGAGTGAAGAAGATAAGTCATAGAAGACTGAAAATAATTGTTTTCAGTAAACCAAAGAAAATATTGAAAAATGTCTGCAGTCTTAATATGATGAAGGAATATTTGGCCCTTACAAAACATAAAAAGAAAGTTATAAGGGAAAAAGACAAGTTAAAATAAAAACTGAGAAGAGTGAAAAGACTTAAGCAGACTAAGAATGTTACAGCAAAATTTAAGTCTTCTCTGGAGTAAATAGAACGGAATAGAAACAGCACTGTGGAAGCTCAGTTCAATAGCATGAAGGAAGCAAACTGCAAACCACCAAGGCTACAGACCAAAGTACCACTGGCCCTTGGTAAGGAGGCCTGAAGGTCCCAAAGCAGTCTAGTCCCTCAGAGCACTAAAAATGGACCCACTAGGAGACCGATCCAGGAGGAGGCCTTTGCACTGAGTAGAAAGTTTTGGGAATGGAAAAACAACTGAGCAGGGTAAGACAATAACGACAGAGGAAAGCAAATGTCTAGACCAAGTGGGAGAGGAGACAGAAGTGGGAAATCATAGCAAGTTAGACACTGTATTATTGAATACTATAGAAAAGGGAGCTCTTTGAAATTACAAAAGCTTGCCTGAACCCCATATTGATCTGTGCTGGTGGTTTTCTCATTCATTTAAATTAAAGATTGGCCCACATACACAGAGCTAGAGGTCAGCTCTCCCATGCTGGGGAGAGGCATGTTGGAGAAATAGATCTAGATAATAGCAACGAAACTCACTATAGCTCTTAATATTACCAGATCTTTTCTTTATTCACATGCATACACATAAACACACAAATACCTTATATATAATACTGTATTATACATACAATATTATATATAGTATTTATGATATTACATATTGTGTGTGTATATATAGTATTATACATATAATATTATTTTATCTATATAATTGTATTATATAGATGAAATGCAATGTGAGAGAAATACCCAACTCCATTGAAAACACAAAATTCAGGACGCATAAATTTTGGAAAAAAAAAACACCTTGTATCCTTCAGAGATTCAAGAAGGTACTGCCCTTATAATACAAAAGTAGAAAGCATAATTATTGTGCAAGAAACAATTATTTTAAAAACCTAAATTTAACAGAAAGTCTTTTGAAGAAATTTCCTGGACCACAGAACTAAAGAATTAAGAGATTAAGAAATAGAGGGAAATGGTTGAGAACAGAAAATGTGGCCAGAAGGTCAATGTGCATCTTACAAGAGTTTGGAAGAAGCAAGGACAAAAAAACCTGAACCTGAAGAGAGACTAAAGTTGTCTTTTTTTTCTTTTTTCTTTATTTTGTTTAAAGAAAAAGGAAAATACCTCCAATAAATGACTTGTTATTAGATTGAAATTGTTCACTGTGTTGAGCAGGAAAGAGAAGTAACACTTAAGGTAATGAGATCAAACTTGTCCTTATGGGAAAAAAAAACCCACTTACTTATAAAGGAATAAGAATTAAATTAACATCAGACTTCTCATCAGTAATACTGCATTACATTCAGTGTTCTGAAGGAAAATTATTTATACCTAGAATTCCATACCCAGCTGAATTTCACATTCAGCTGAATCAAATTTGAGGGCAAAGACTCAGAAAATTTACATCAATACAAATCAGAAGACAAGAAATGTAAGAACATGAGCAACTAATATAGGAAACTCAGAGGAAAACAAATTCCAATTTGAGAAAACAATGTCAACATGAGAAAAAGCCAAGGTATTGATGGGAGTCACTTATTACCAAGGAACTTGTTTGTTCTCTGAAATAATTTAACTAACTTAGCTCAGAATAGGCAGTATCTCCAAATCCTAATTGTTTGAAATTTCAATCTCAATGTCTTGAAATTATGCTCCTTGGATGTAGCAAGCACATTTATAAAATATTCCATCCCTAATATAAAGATATTTGGTTTCAACTTTCTGAGTGGCTAAATTTAGCAATCTCTCTGTATACCTGAGAAAACTGGAGGCAGAGGAAGGCCAGCGGAGAGCCAGAGGATTCGTTGAAACTTTGAGATTATTAATATTTCACTTTCTTTGATCTGTTGTTGTAATATTGATAGCAAATATTTCCAAAAGTAGTTTTTATGAGGAAATGTCCTATAATATTTATTAGCTACAAACATGGTAGAAATGTCTAGAGAAAGAAGTACTTGCAATATATGGCCTGGGAAACAACACCACTTTCCAGCTTGAACACAGGCACATCTGTGCATGCATGTGGACACACCCACAGGCACACAAAACGCCAACGCTGCATTGTATCTCATCTGGCTCTTCCTAGTAATATTAGAACTTGTCCATCAGATTGAAAATCATTATCATAATGTTGTCTTCCTTTTCAGCAACAAATTGCGTGGCATATTTCATAATGACTGTTTGATTTATTAGGTCACACATATGAGAAAAGTATATTTTTTAAATAATAATTTTAATTTCACACAACTGAAGCGTCTTTGAAAATCTTGTATGCCTGAAATGGAAATAATGATTCAAATTGGAGCTATGGAAGAAAAGTAAAAAGTTAAGCAGCTAACAGTATATTTACTGATCACCTGAATTGTAAGATTTTGCTATATCCTGCAGTGCACATAAAGCAATTTATACAAAGCTAATTTCATTATTTCAATTTTCTTCTGATATTGGCTATTGGTTGCCTTGTGAAGAGGGTTCATAAAGCTTCTTTTCTCCACCCTCACCCTTCACTTTCTTGTTGTCGTTTATCAGAACACCTACTTCATATTACACACACACACACACACACACGGATGAATCAAAAGCAGTACAACACAAGTGCTCTTCTATCCATCCCAATCGGGTCAAATTTTAACTTCATTTAAATTGCTGTCATATGGTGGCTGCTGACATGTATCAGGCTTGGAGAGCTTCACTCATCAGGTATTCTCTAAGACTGTTAACAAGAACAGCAACTCTCATTAGGGGGTTCACCAAAAGCAGCTAATTAAGGGACAAAGGTTGCTCAGATTGTGACAATTACACCTGTAAGGTCCCCGTAGAAACA
Organism: Chlorocebus sabaeus; assembly: GCF_047675955.1. Lineage (NCBI taxonomy): Eukaryota > Metazoa > Chordata > Mammalia > Primates > Cercopithecidae > Chlorocebus > Chlorocebus sabaeus. Next base: position 13,176,645 of record NC_132929.1, read on the forward strand.
CCCAAATCTCTAACAAACCTATGTTTGGTTGCTTAGGACAAGAAATAAAGAGCTCGTCCATTTAAAAAAAAAAAAAATGAGAGGCAGAAACTGTCAACCATTTGAAAAGCTTTACGAAAATGATCATCCAATTAGTGGCTATGATCAAATCAGGCATGAACTCTCTCTGGATGGCTCCATAATTTTCCTTCTTGCATGGTGTAATTTCATATAGCTCAAATGAACTCGTGAGAGGTAATTCAGTTCCAAACAGTTTTCTCATCACTGCTAATTATACTAATACATTGAAATGCCTCCTACAAAATGCATGAGCCCTTTAAGACACCTCATTAATGTGATATAATTTTTGCCAGAATATATATCAAACCTATTATCACCACAGGTTTCTTTAGCATTTTTTTTAGAAAAAATGTCTATCAAAAGCTTAAAAAGTAGATTTCATTGGGCTGGCCGTCTCATAATTAACTGTTTCTTTGAACTACTGTTGTCTATTGTAGTATTTTTCAACGGCGTCAACAATCTTCAGTACGATATGCCCCAGACCCACTAGTTTCTTTTTTTCTCTCTGAGTATTTGATTCCTTAAATCTTTCCCCCGTTGTAGCTGATTCTTTAAATGGCAAATGGTGCATGCAATAATGTGCAAAAATGAGTTATACAAACTGAAAGCAGGGGTGTAAAAAAAAGCATCATCTGAAACTAAAATAAAGACAGATTTTATGGTATTTATGTCAGTTAATTTAACTGCTGGTAGGGGCTTTTGTTGAAACATGAGTTAGTTCCAGTGTTTAACCTTGCAGTATTAATTTATGCTTTATGGCCTGAGTACTTTATCATTCCCTCCTTGGGAAGACAGTTATCTCATTAGCCAGAATTTAATGAAATGCAAGGATACACTTCTTAATTTCAAAGATTACTATAACACAAATCAGGTGTAAATCTCAGACTGACTGCCCCGTCCCTTGCCTGTTTAAAAAAAGAGAGAGAGAGAGGGGTTCATTTTGCAATCATATCACAGAAATTCATCTGGTAGAATACATTTCATCACAGCCATTCTAAAGGCATCTCTCATCTGTAAAAGTTGGTTTAACTTTGGATCCAGCAATATTGATGGCCCTTTAGCTACTATAAAGTTCCCAGGGTTGACAATTCATTATTCATCACCACAATTAAAAAATAAAATGTTGATAAAATTACCAATTCCCTAGACTTATTCAAGCATGGGCATGAACTCTTCACACTTTGACTAAACGCAGCCTCATAGATAGTAGCATTATATTTTTTACAACTGTAAAAAATTAGCTAATTTTAAAAATTAGCAGACATTTTCAGGGAGAAGGTAAATATGACCTGAGATTTAGAATTATTAAATGAACACACACATACAAGTTTAAAATATAAAGCATATTGTCTGTCTTAAGGAAACAAAAATATTGAGGTTACAAAGCTGTCTAGAACGATCTTTGCTAAGAGTTCTAAGGCATCTGAGCATTTAAACACTCTACCAACTGGTTGCCGATCCTAGCACAGATTCTCTACTTTTGTGTTTCTTGTTTTTTGCTCACGCAGTCTCCTTTGCTGAAACGCCTCTTCTTGCCTGTTACATCATCTGTAGCATAATCCTGGGCCTGTAACACCATTTGAATCACCTATGATGAGCGTCTGATGTTCAAGTTTATTTGAGAACATTGTATGGTATTTAGGTTCTTTTGGAAATAAATCAATGAATACAGGGATGCTTGGTGAATGTATACTTTGATATTAATTTGAATTTAACTGTTCTAAATAATGAGATAATAAGAAGCATACATATTTTCTGATTATATAAACAACATGAAATAAGCAGAACCCAATGACTTTCTTTGATATGCGAATTGGAGAAAGAATTCTTTCTAGAAACTAACGATAATTTAAAATCGCGCACTTAATTAGCTATATATCTTGTGAGAGTGTGTATGTGTGCATTCTGTATGAGTATGTATGTTTGTCTGTTCATGTTTGTTTAAATCTCAGCTCAAAACACAAGATTTATCACATAGATAGGCTTTATTTCAAGGAAATGGCCAGTAAACTCGTGAATAGGGATGCATGATATTTAGCTAACCAGCTATGGGCATTCTTTTTCTAATATTTTTATATATGCGTACACCTAGAAATCTGGAAGTAATAAAACATGATGTGAAGCATCGTAACTGACACTTCCTTGATCCAGAGCCAGGTTCTTTGGAGAAATAGCATGGAACCTCGATCTGAGGGTGGGATTTGGATTTAGACAGATGTGCATCCAAATCATGGCTTCCTGGCTATGTATTATGAGAAAAATTAAATTTTTCTCATATGTAAAATGAGATAGTTAAAACTTACTAATTTACTTTAAAATAAACTTTATTTTTTAGGGCAATTTTAGTTTTACAGAAACACTTGAGGAGATAGTACAGGAAGTTTCCATAAATCCAAATCCAATTTCCCCTCTTAATAACATCTCATTTTAGTGTAAGGTTAACAAGCAATATTGATACATTATTGATATATTATTATCAACTAAGGTCCATACTTTATTCACATTTCCTTAGCTTTACATATTGTCTTTTTTTCTGTTCCAGTATCCTACCAAGGATATCATGTTACATTTAGTTGTCATGTCTCACTAGGCCATTCTTGGCTGTGATTATTTCTCAGAATTTCATTGTTTTTAATTGACTGTTGAGACTTATTGATCAGGTATTCATAAGATGTTCCCCTATTAAAATTTGTCTGATGTTTTCGTCATAATTATGGGCTTGAGGAAGAGGACCACAGAAGTAAAGTGCAATTTTCATTATATCATATCAAGGACACATATGATTAATATTACTTATCACTGTTGATGTTAGGCTTGATCATCTGGCTGAGATCCTCGTAACGTTTTGACAGGATTAAGTCAAGCAGTGCGTGTGAAGGTATACCCAGCACAGTGCCTGGAGCACAAGATGGGCTCAATGACCCTTGAGTCTCACTTGTATTTCTCATTTATATGTGTATTAAATTCCCATGATTTTTTTGTCCAATTCGTATATTTTGACTTTGCTACAAGAAAGTATATTAGAATGAAGTTTTTAGGATAAATGACATATCCATTTTAAAGGAGAGTGCTTCCTGAAATATTAAGTAGACCTGTTAGAAGAGAGTCTTACTTTAAAGGCAGTGCAAAGGCACTGATCTTGAACATTGTATCAACATTCCATGATAATGTGATTAGTCATCTACTCTGAAAACAGTTGTTACTTTGTCACCTCACATCTGTTGGAAGGGCTATTACTAAACACCTGTTGTCAAAGATGTGGAGAAATTGGAACCATTCTTCGCTGTTGGTGGGAATTTAGAATGATGTAGCATTATGGAAAGCAGCATAGAAGTTCCTAAAAAAATTAAAAATAGAAATACCATATGATCATGCAATCCCATTTCTGGTTAGCCAACAGGATTGAAATCAGTATCTTGAAGAGAGATTTTCACTCCCATGCTCGCTGTAGCATTATTCACAATAGCCAAGATTTGGAAACAACCTAAGTGTTCATCCACAGATGAATGAATAAAGAAAATGTGGTATGTCATACCATGGAATATTATTCAGCTGTAAATAAGAAGGGAATCCTACCATTTGTGACAAAATAAATGAATCTTGAGAGCATTATGCTAAGTGAAATTAGCCAGTCACAGAAGGACAAATACTGCATGATTCTACTTATACTAGGTATCTAGAATAGTCAAACTCATAGAAGCAGAGAATAGAATGGTGGTTGCTACAGTCTAGGCGGAAATAGAGAATTGTTGTCCTATGGGTATAAAATTTCAGTTATGCAAGATGAATGAGCTCTAGAGATCTGCTGTACAACATAGTACCTACAGTTAACAGTATGTATTATACACTTTCAAATATGTTAAAAGAATAGATCTCATGTTAAGTGTTGCAACCACAAAACACATACACACAAACACAAGGAAATTTTTGGAGGTGATGGACACATTTAGTACCTTGATTGTGGTATCACTGGTATATACCTATGTTCAAACTCATCAAAATGTATACACTAAATATGTGCAATATTTGGTATATCAATTACATATCAATAAAGGCTTTAAAAAGGAAAGTGGATGTTACCTATTAGCTGAATTATGAGCAACTATCTCCTCCATTATATTCATTCATCAGTTTCTCAAATGTTCAGGAGCTATAATGTACTGGACAAAAACACCAAAAGAATTTTAATTCTGGATTCTTTTCTTTGTTCTTTCAATACATTTCTGCTTGGCCTTAGGAAAAGTAATGAGTCTTTATTTTGATCTAGGCTTTATCATGTATTTATTCACATATATTCAAGTACCTGCTGTAAGCTGATCTTTGCCTTTGTTGAGCCTGATCTCTGACCCCACACACCAGGTTTGCACACTGGCTTTTCCTTTCATAGCCATCATGGTACAATGTCTGCTTGGACCCTGAGTTTCATGCAGAGAGGGACTCACACTTGTTTACGGGGTATCCCCAATACTTATCACATGGGTGGCATATATTAATGCTAAAATACTTTTGAATAGATTAATGAATTAATTTTACGATGGAAGAGCGTCCTTCATATTTATTTTTAAATTTAATTTCTTAGAGCTGTAAGATGGGAAAGCAGATTCATGGGGATTAAATGGTTTGCCCAAAGTCATACCAGTATGGTTCAGTGCCAGGCCTTGATACTACCTCTTTCCATTTTGTGTACAGTGTCCTTTTCACTAGAAAGAGATGTTTTCAATCAAGGGTCTATGCTAGGTAATGTGGGCATATAAAGATATACAATCAAATCTATTTCTCAGGGGTTAGAGGATGAATTAATGTATTTTGAAGGCAGCAGGAAAAAAAGTTGCTATGAAAGTGCAAAGTATTATTAATACTGAGTGTTGGAAAGACATGACTGAATTTTTTAAGAACTAGATATATTTAAGAAAAAAGAGTTCCCAACCTGTCTCAGAATATTCTACTTCATGTATGAAAAATGCTTGAAGAGGTACAGTTGGAACCCAGGCCTCGTTTATGAGCCAGAAGCTGATTGCCTCTCCCTGGAGCACAGTGAGTGAGTTCCCCAGACATCCCTCCAGCCTCAGAGCAGCTAGTTTTAAAAATAATTCCAGGCATTTGGTAATAAAACAATAGCCGATTGGAGAACTCATTGGAATTTATTTCATTTGGAGGATGTTAATGAGTTTTTAAAATTTAAGCAAGTGGCTGGAATAATGTATCTCATGACAAAGCTCATAGGTTATTAAACAAATGTGAGTTTACTCAGTTGGAAAATAATATGACATAGTTGAGTCTATATAATTTCCTTTTTAACTCTCATGACTCTCTGAAGAGCTTACTCCATGGCTTCCTTTACCTCAAGTTGAGTTTATCCTGGGCACAGGCCAGGGGCAAAGTCTGGTTCTTTAGACTGTACTAAATGTAAAATTTCTAGATCAGCCTGGTTTCTGGACATGACTGTTATTCCCCCATCAGTTAACTCCCAGTTCATTCTAATTCTTCTGCTACTTTTTGATCTAACCAGTTATAACATAGATATCTGTTAATAGTAGTAAGTGCTTTAATGGTTGATGCCCGAGAGGGGTCAGTTTGGAATTTATTATATTAACTGGTTAAAGAAGTCCCAGATTTCATATTTGAGAGGGTTCTTTAAAATTGGTAGTATGCTGTTTGCTATTTCTTTTATTTAATATGTATGTTTAGAAGTGGATTTAAGAATCAAAATGAAAATGGAAAATGAGATGGCATTTTTCATTCTATCTGAATGAATAATTAGGTAACATGAGTTATCTATAGATCATTTATCTGTTAGAAGATCTAACAAGAATGCCAAAAAGCTTGTTAGGAAATAACAGACATAAAAATAAGTTTGATTTTGGTCCCAGCTATAGTGACTTATTTGGAAAAGCCATTTTTGTGGAATTCAAGCTGCCATGTATCACAGAAACAGTACTTAGGACCACTTGCATTTCTGGAACCCTGTGCTGCACTATTATCTGTATTTACTGCACTTTAGGAAGTAGACCAGTGTTTATTATACTAGATAAAAATTTCGATAGATAAATAATTTAAGTGCTTGTCTCTACTAAACAATTTTAATTTAATCAATGGGTTATACGAGCTTGCCAAGTAATTAAGAAAACCCCTTAATTTTCTGTATATGCTTTGGAAAGTAATTTCAAGAGATGATAAATTTACTCTTCTTTTCCTACTTCAATTTCTCTTATGTATTTCCAATGACAAATATTTTATTCCACTGATATTTCATAACTTCATAGGCATCATTTTTGAGGTGGAGATTGCGAAGTTCAAACAGAGAAGAGATGTTGGAGTAAGATACCTTTTTCTGGGAGCAGAAAGACTGCCCATTAAGGTCCCATCTGGGCACTAATTCTGCATCAAACAATTTGATCATTAGGTCTAAAAGATCTCCCTCTATATAAACAACATGGAATTTATTTCACATCATCTCACCCCTACTTGTATTAACTTTAAAATGTTGATTTATTTGGTTGGACTACTGACAACTGTAGACTGAGCTGACCATAAAACTATATTTAGATGTAATTCTTCAAAAGGCCAGAGGGTAACAATTTATCCACTTAGTCTTGTAGGAATTAATTTTTCGATTTGACTATTCATAGCATCATTAATGAAGAAAAGCTGCAAGAGAAAACAGACCATTTTCGGGAATGTGATTCAGAACATTAACACCTTAATTTACATAAAATTAGTTACATACTGCTGCAGTAATTTAATTTGTTTGACCAGTACTTTGCAACTGTGAAAAATAGATTCAGAAAGGCCAAACAAGGAGTTCTACATATTTTCTCCAAATGACTAGTCTCAGAATAATATGAAACAGAGAGAATTAATTATAAGACGATTCAGAATACTATAGTGGCAGCTTTGAAATGCATGAATTAGGAATACATTCTTCTTTTATTCGCTCTTCTTCAAAAATCATCATAAAATGCCTGCTTCCTGCCTGAAATAACTTCCATATTTTCTCCAGGTTTCATTACAGTTGCATAAGTAATAATAATAAAACTAAGAGTGTATGATATGCATTGTTGTCAGATAAAAACCTAAATCAAATCTAGTTTTACCAATAATAACATCACTTAGTATAATACATAGGTGTTAAGCACAAAATGGATATAACTAATATCACATATTGTTAATGTGTTAACACCCAAAACTTAACTACTTTAACTTCTAGATGTGAAGTATAATTAATTTGAACTTTTAATAATTAGATGCTTGCTTTTAAAAATTAGTTATTTGTGAACATAAACAGCAAGGTTTTCCATTTTTCCTATCTTCATATTTTTTCCAGCTTTAAAAAATATTTTGCATGTCAAATGTATTTTCTACATAAAAACATATTTATAATTCAAAATTTCCTTATTATTAATATCACTTACAGCTATACTTAATGCCTCTTTCCACCTAATATACCTTATAAAGGTCCAAATTATGACTTTGTATGTGAGATTTTCTTATAGTTTTGTTTCAAGTATCCACTTATAGCCAGGTTTAATTGATGAGGGTAACCATTTCTTCATTTTCTCTCCCACTAGCTATGGATTTGAGGCTAAATTATTTTAGCTCTGCTTTATATTTTTGGCGTAATCAGAAAAATCATTTGTTCATTTTGTCTATTAAATGCCTGGTCTGTGAAGTGATAGCACTGATATGGTGGGAAGTATCCCAGGTTGAGGTAGAAGGTAATTGCTATCTAATAGTTTTTGTTTTACAGACGGCATTTCTGTTTTGAAGTATTTTTTGAATTGGCGAATCCAATTTATCTTTTGAATATATAGGACAATTCTTAGGTTATTGTTGATACCTCCCCTGTCAGACAGGTTATATATCATTTTCGGTGCAGGAAAGAAAAGTTTTCTTTGCCATTCACCTGGTTCCGTGAGAGAACAGTGAGGATTAACAACAACGAAAACCCTATAAAACATTGCAAATACTTTTTCTTTTCTAATGTATCATTTTCCAAATTTTAACTGGATCTAAATTTTAAATCGAATAGTATCTTTAAAGTTATCCTCTAGTCCCATTGCCATGACGATATCTCTTCCTGGTAACTTTCCAAAATAGAATGCAATGTGGCGGGGTGTTTTGAAATTCAGGGAGCTTGGATTTGGTTTTGATTTAGATTTAGCCCAATGACCTTGGGTGAGTTCACTAATCATTTCTGAGCCTGGATTTCCCCTTGGGTGAAATGAGGGTTTTAGATGTGATGGTCTGTAGGATCTCTTCTGGTTCACTAAACTCAGCATTTGATACAGTATTTTTGTTTATTTGTTTGGCACATTTAATGTTTTAAAGGATGACACAGCTGAATATAAACAGCATTATGGACATGACTGAGGTGGAAGGGCAGTATCATTTTAAAAGGTGAATTACAGAGAGCTACCTACTTATGTGGTAAAGGAAAGGGGGCAGAGGAGCAGATGGACACAGAGACAAGCTGTCAATTGCCTTGCTCTATTTTCATTGATTCTTGACTTCAGTCTTCTTTCTAGTAGAACACCAAGACAAGAGCACTGTAGAAAAACAGATTATTCAATTTCAAAACTCACTTTACTGAGATTATGTTTTGCTACCATAAACTTGCCGCAGAAATACGTTATAATGTGAGGCAAATTTTGCACTGTCTTTTGAATTCGGTAACCTTATATTTTACCATGCCTTCCACTAAAGGAAAAATCGGCCACTATAAGCACAAAGCTTTGGCTTCCTAAAATATAAACACAATGTCTGCTTCTTTCAATGTATTTATGTTATGGCTTTGATTTTATTAATTAAAACTCTCCTTTCTCCACAATTAAGTTTGCTTCAAAATAAACCAAATTTCAAAAGGATCAAAATCAATGAAGATAATTTAAAAAGTAGAAAATGGCTTCCACAAATCAGCTCTCTGGTGTAGTGTGCAATACTCCGAGGCCTGGAAAGCTTCCTAATCTAGTCATTTGTCAGAGTGTAGGTCAAATGATTTGCTGAATCTAACTTTTATTGATCAGATGCTGTTTTAGGGAGCATGCGCTGAACATTACTGGTAAAATGATAGACTTTTCTTGAATAATACATGGTTTATGCCTTAAGCAGAATGATGTTAAATGCACACACACGCGCGCGCACACACACACACACACACACACCCCTTTCAAACCTAAAATGGAGTAGACAACTGAATAAAAGAGCAAACTTCCATCATAGTACAACAGTAACGTGGAGAAACTGAACTGTTAAATTAAATCCGTGAAATTCATTTTCTTTGTACAACATTAAAATATATCCCATAAAATGGCAGAGCAATCCAATAAAAGAAGAGGCTCTAAAAAGAGTAATTTGTGTGCAACAAGGTTATATATTTAATAGAGTTCTATAGTTTTGATCACATTTAGAATTCTATTGCTTTTTGTTAAATTTTCTCAGAATTTTTCAAACTTTTTATCATTTCTTTGAAATATGTGAGTCTTTTAATGTATAGATAATTTATTCAGCACCTACTTTTAAATGTTCCGTAGGCGTAATTTTTCTATTAAGTTTTTTTACCTAGCTGCTTTTACTTTATCTCAAATAGATTACTCATTGTCAACAAATTATAACAGGACTGATCTGTTAGAAGATCAGTTCTTAGCTTCATTTCAATATTTTAACTATTTGCATAATAATTTTGCAGGAAGGACAGTTTCTGTGACTCATTGTTTCAGGAAAATGGTCAGAATACTTTTAATATTATTAATTGTTGTATTTATAATAGAACAGAAAATAATTTCTTATAATATGAACTTATGAATATGAACATGAGGATGTTTATGCCCCTGCATTGTTATTTTTCCCAGCAAATGTTTGAACAAATTGAGGGTAATTAAGTATGAATGAAGATAGTTATGTTATTTTTCAAAATGAAACAGACTTTCAAATAGCTCTAAAGGCACAAGCTTTTTTCTATCTTTACTAATATTACCAATTATAAAGATTTATTTTTTCCAGAGAATAATATTTTGTTTACAAAAATCCATAATGATGCTTAATGCTGCGTTAGAAAATATATTTTTACCTCAATCTGAACTACATTAAAAGTGTTCTGCCTTAAGTCTGTAGTCAATTATAATTGTTTGGTAAAAAATATTTATCTGTGTAAGGATATAGTGCTTATAACAGGAAGAAGTGGGTTCTCTGATAAGCATGCTAATTTGGCTGAAAACTACAAAGAGAAAGAGTATTTTCTTCATGTACATTTTCTGCATTCTTTTTCCTTTTTTTAAATGGAGAATATTGGGCTGTTTCCAATTAAATTGAAATGTGGCATGGAAGTTATCAATCAAATGTAATTATTTTGTACAAAACAGTATCACATGCAAAATTAGCATGTGCAACAGGGGAAAAGTGTCAGAACATATCACTTGTTCATAGGACAGCTCATCTCTTGTTGAAGTGATAACATTCTGGAAGCATTGCTCTGGGCTGCCTGGTATCACCCACTTTGGCCCTCTTTCCTCAGGTTCATTTCCCTCAGTGGCTGCTTTTGGGTGCTTTCTCTACAGGATGCAGAAGCGGAATCAGAACGGAACTGTGTGAGGTCACCAGTACCTTCTTCATGGTCCTACCGGGAATCTTTACCTCAATCTCATTTAGACAGCACCAACTAGCATTCTATGTGTACAATTTTGGCAGACGGCGATACAGAAGGCAAAGCATGATTCCACAGTTTCCCTCATACCATTTCCTCATGCCTCTCCGCCACACACATCCCAAGTGCAGCAGGACTCTGGCTGCCTGAGGCCTCATGCATCGTGGCATCCAGTGGAGCCTGGAAAGTCTTCACAGCTGACTTTGGGCCTGTGTCTTCCAATAGCCAGTATCCTCAACAAGACCTTCGTGATAAGGCCTCGCCCACCTCTGCTGTGTCACATACCTTCCACCCCACTCCCAACCCCAGGCACCTTGACTCTGATCACTCTGACCTTGTCTCTGTTTCTGATGCATGCTTAGCTCTTTCTCAAGCCTGAGCTGCTGGCATCTTTGGCTCTTCCTAGAAGCCTCTTTAGATCAGTCCTCACCTGTGCTAATATCATGAATCCTTTCAATTTCAGCTTCACAATCATTTTCTCCAAGTTGCCTTCCTCTGATGCCTCATTCTAAATTATTATTATTTTATTTTATTTTTCTGAGACAGAGTCTTGCTGTGTTGCCCAGCCTGGAGTACAGTGGCACGATCTCTGCTCACTACAACCTCTGCCTCCTGGGCTCAACCGATTCTCCTGCCTTAGCCTCCTGAGAAGCTGGGATTACAGGCATGTGCCAACATGCCTGGCTAATTTTTGTATTTTTAGTAGAGCCGGGGTTTCACCATGTTGGCCAGATTGGTCTCAAACTCTTGACCTCAGGTGATCTGCCCTCCTCACCCTCCCAAAATGCTGGGATTGCAAGTGTGAACCACTGTGCCTGGCCCTCATTCTAAATTTGATTTTCCCAATAACTCCATTAGGTTAATCTATCTCTTAAACACCCTATTTTTATTCTTCACAATTCTCATTTTTCAATGATTTTTGTAATGTCTGGTGCCCTGATTAGATTGTATGCTACATAAAGTCAGGGATATTTCTTTTCCACCACTGTATCCCAAGCACTTATTTCAGTGTCTGATGTTTAATAGATACTCATTAAATTTTGTTGAAAAATTAAAATGTGAGCCGTAGATTGAAACTAAGACATCTATTCTTACTCATATTCTTATCCCACCATGACTAGCCTTCCATTAATATCTATAAAAGGAAGCCACACTAAAGAGGTCTATCCTGAAAGAATAGTGGTTTTAAATTTTACCTCCTGTAGCATATAATTTTTTTTCTGATTTTTAAAATTTTGGATTTAATGACTAAAACAGACCTTTTTGATAAACCCCAGAATGTTTACTGTATAAGAATTTATATCAGAATTAAGTTGGGATAAGTACTAACCTTAAGTTTCTCTTACCCAAACAGGAAAAGTCCTTCATCACTAGCATAGTAATAAGCCCACACTGTACATAGCGTGGAGGCATGTTGGGGGTAAATGCAAGATTTCTCATGCTAACAGATGGAGAGGTGAAACCCCACCTTCATTATCCTTTTGCCTTATGATGCTGGGCAAGCTTCATAAATACTTTGGAGTCTTTGCTTCCTCATCTGTAAAACAGAGGCCAAAAATGGTACTTATCCTTTATTTTACCTGCCTGTTTTATTCACTTCCCTATGCTATCTGCAACTTTGAACCAGGTTTGTTTCAATACATATGTTAATGAATAAATAACTTAGCACAGTGCATGTCAAATATTTAATAGAAAATGTTTGATATATTCAGGCTATGGCTTTTATTATTATTACAGATCTATATCTATATCTGTATCTATCTATGTATTATACCGATTGCAGTGTCTGATACAAAGTAGGATCCCACTGAATTGCAGTATGATGTAGTAGCAAGATTTTACTAATAGAAATGGCCCATAAAAATTCAATGTGTTTTCTTTATTAAGCACAACTTCACAACGAAAACAAGTGGAAGGCCCTACTGAAGGCCTGCTCTGATAGAGTGTACAGAGGCTGCCAGTAATTATTCTCTATAATTTTCTTAATTCTACTCTAAAATCAGTGCTGAGTTATTTTCTTTTCTTATTATTTAAAATGATATTATTTCTAAAAAGATAAACTGACTATGCCAAAAGCAACAGGGTGATCAAATCCCTTTCACAGTATCTTTCAAACTATGAAGGAACACACACATATATAATGTAATGTATAAAAACCATATAAATGTGTTGTAGGTCATATACACAAAAAGGAAAGGTGAGGAAATTTAAAACAGTATACATATAACTGACAACAAGAGACCACTTTGTAGGATGGTGTTTCCAAGGGATCTCCCCATTTCTTGTACCCTATTTTTATCACTATATATGTGTCTCATTTGTAAATTGTTGCTTCATCAATTTGAGATTTATTACAGCATCTTGGTAGAGAATTTGTGATGATTTCATCAGAGTTTTGACATAGCTTCCCTAGTGTAATTACTGTGGTATCCAAGGAGATCTAAAAATTATACACATTTGAAGCTATTAAAATGATACATTATATATTTTGGCTGTCATTAGCAACACGATACAATCATATCTTATGTGGTAGAGGCTATATCATGTTCATTCTTGTTGGGCAGACATAACGAATCTTGAAAAAAATATGAACGCAGCATGGCCCTATACGTTTCATAGAGGATAGGAAGTGTTACTAAGTGGTTAAAAGCACAGGCATTGGCATCAAAACTCAGTTTTCTCATCTGCAAAATGGAAGTAATTAATTGTAACGCTGACAGAATTGAGGTAAGGATTCAATGAAATAACACATGTAAAATATTTAGCATATTACTTGGCTTATTTTAACACAAAGTATGTGTTAACGTCACAATCCTATACAGGAAAAATTGGTGTGTGAAGTACATTTTGTTATGTAAAGTATAATGAGTGTTGTAAAATTGAAGACCACAAAAATGAGGAAGCATCATCACTTCTCTCCAAATTACCTGTGAATATTTGCATAACTAGTAAGATTTCAAGGTAATGGAGTGGGTCTGGCTAACTAGGAAGGTAGCAGGTTAGGAGAACAAAACCTAGCAGAAGATTTAGAGTAAGGGGTGGGAGGAAAGGTTGCATATTATAAAAATGTGCCAGAGGATTTGATGCTTGTGAAGTGAAAATACTCCCTTGTAATAAGTTACTGGTGGCTGCTGTTAATTTGAAATTTAGTGACAAGCCATGATGTTGCTACAGTCAGATGCTGATCTACAGAGGCAATGGGTCCAACTTCTGGAGAATGTTTTTTTCTATCTAGCAGTAATTTAAGCAGTGTGAAAACCTGTGCAAATGCTCTTTTGGGTCATTATACTTTTGCACATCATCCATAATATATTTGGAGCTGGTAACACATTAGCCTTGTTAAATTTATTGGTTTTTCACAACTCATTTTTGAAAACATCCACACTTTATCAAGGCTGCTCCTTAAATCTAACATATTTATCATAAGGAATTTTATTTATCAAATTTTATTTGCTGTCAAGGGAGACCGACATGAATACCATGTTTAAAAAGATGTCGATTGATGTGAGAAAAGAAATGCAAGTCCTGGGCTGGAAGCTCAGTGGGTTGGAGAAATGTAAACGTCCCCTACATTTTATCTTCACATGACAAAATGCATTATGGTCAAAATAGGATTGTCTCTAAATTGCAGCTTTCTAACATTCTAAAACCTGCATAATATAAGCCAATGCTTTTGGTTAGGCTTTTAAAAAAATTTAAAAATTCCTTGAGGAACCATTTTGTCATAAATGCTACGAGGTCATTGTAAGCCTCTTCTTTCTTACAACACTCTTTTATATGTAGTTATTTCAGATACATTAAAGCCAATTATAATTACCTTGGCTATATCAAACAACACCTCCTTACACAAGAAGGACGTGATGTATGGGGTGCAACATATACTGGTGTCAAAAGCAAGTTATTTTCATCAGACAATTAGAGTTGTCTTTGACATCAGGCCTACATTTCCCACCAATTAGTACAAACTGCAGGGTGCAATTCTAGAATTCTGCAGTGCTAGCAGCCAGTGCTACTAAGTAGAATTTAAGGCATTTAAATACTGTAAGGTCCAATAAATATTCTGCTTTAACTTCCATTGGTTCAAATCAATAGTCTGTGTTGTCTGCACATCATTTTTCCTCAGCAAGAAAGTGCATATGGATTTTATTTTTTGTTGGATATTAATTCTTCTTGCCAATAAAATGCTTAATTTTCATTTTCACTCTGTGTCTCTCCTGCTTGCCACTGAGCTGCATATCAGGCCACACTTACAACCACTAGTGGGGGTAGAGGTGAATGTCAGTGGAAGACTTCTGTAGAAAGGAAGTGCTCCGGAGTGAAAAGTAAAATTGACTTTTTATTTTTGTATTCTGTTGAGTTGTATAACTACTTTATATTCTTTAAAATTATTATATTGCTGAGGTAAACACCATGTAAGCAAACAATGAGCATTGCTCAATTTTTTTGAGGATTTTATTTCTCATTTGAGAATCATATGAAAGAAAACATATGTGACTATAGGCTACTGAGACTAAGGAGAAGATGTGTAGATTAACCAGCTGTTTTGCCTAACTGGCATCTATAAGCTAGGCTGCCTCATTTTTATTTACAAAATCAACCAGATTGATCAGCTATTTTGGCAACTGTTAATATGTTTGCGTCTCATCAGTTTCCAGCATAACACCAGACTTTTTTTTTTTTTTAAAGGAACAGTATACAGCCAGGTCTTTAACTGGCTTACCCTCACATATCGTTGTCTTAATTTATGTTACTTAGGAGATTTAAGTATTTTCCTTAAGTTTCCAGATTTCAAATATTATATAGTCAACCATACTTTTTAGGCATTGTTTCCAGAGTTCAAGTATTGTCCTTTCAGCTAAGTCACCTGAGAGTTTTATAAAGAAATGCACAGTTCGCTGTCTGTATCTGTGGGTTCTGTATCAATGGGTTCTGCATCCCTGGATTTAACCAACTGAGGATTTAAAATATTTGAAAAACATTGCATCTGCACTGAACATGTACAGATTTTTTCTCATCATTATTCCCTAAACAATACAAAAACTATTCACATAGCATTTACATTGTATTAGGTAGTGTAAGTAATCTAGAGGTGACTTGAAAGTATACACGAGGCTATGAGTAGGTTATATGCAAATACGCTATCTTTTACACAGGAGACTTGAGGATCTGCTGATTTTGGTATCTGCAGGTGTCCTGGAACCAGTCCCCCATGGATACGAAGGGACGGCTGTATAAAAAGAAGAGATGGCCTCATTTTCAACTGCGATCTAATACCCCTCCCCAAACACCAAGAGTATGAAGCTATCCAAAATTATTCTTCTTAAAAAAGTCCGCTCAATGGGAGAGGACTCTGTTAGGCGGCATTGTAAGTTATGGGCCATGTGGTCTGTTGCAGCTGTACAAGATTGTAGGTGGAACATAGAGTCCACGTGGAGAGTAAGGGAGAAAGATTCTGCAGAGTTGTTCAACGACACTGTGTCCAACGCAGACTAAGGCAGTTCACCTCTCCTTCTTCTCCAAGGGTCAGAAGAGATTTTCATACTCTCCAAATCCCTTCTCTTTTTCCTCAAGGATGTTTATAAGAATTTTGGAAATATCACAGGAATAGAGCTTAGCCCGTACACTAAAAAGAAGTGGAAAGACATAATCGGTCAAAGATGGGTATTGGTCATTTGTTTGTTTATTCATTTAGTGTTTATTGAGGAACTACTGCGAGTGTGACAATGTGGAGATGAATCACAAGTGGATCCTGACCTGAAGAATTTGTGGTTTAGTGCATCTGAAAGAAGCACATAAATAACTACAGTACAATATAATGTCTCATTAGTGCCACAAGGAAGTCACAAGAGGAAATGCTACAGGAGTGTTCAGAAAAAAAGGTGAATACTTGAATGGACAGTCAGATAATTAGCCATTCCACTCATGGTCTGAGTGGTTTTTGATCCAGTCCCTTGGTGTTTCAATTTCCTTCCACTGCCAATATTAGGGAACGATAGTTGTTTTAAATATGAAACAGTATGTGTGAATAATAGTGAGTTTCTCTGCGTTGAAGTGTCAATTTAAGGTGTTGTATTTCTAGTAAATGAACCACTTTCAGTGGTTGCAATATAAAATATACCTATCAAAAGGGAATGTACTTATAACTCCTTGATCATCGATAATTGTTCATACTGCTCCACTCTGGGCAAAAATCAACCCAGACAAGAGAACTTTATCCCCCAAATTTGTCACATTATGCCTAACAAAAACTCATAGCAGACTAGCTTCAAAGATAAAGACCTTAAAGTCATAGTTGAACAAGAGATACGAACTGTCTCTCTTTCTCCTAGTGTTTGGGGCAGGGCATAGCTAGGTCTATACAGGCACCCTCTTTTCCCTTCCTACAGTAAGAGGAAGCAAATGTCATCATGTGATTCAGACTTCACTTGTTATAATTATTTCCAGCGTCACTCACTTTCTGAAATCTATCAGAGCACCTAACCAGGCATTGCATTTAAGAGTTATAAGCATCATTAAATCCAGTTTATAAGTCTCAATATTGTAACCACCCTGCGCCATAACCTGTGGTTTGAAAGACATCCTAGTAGCCATCAACCTAAACTCAGGCCCCTGAGAGAGGGGAAAGCAGTGGTTTTATGAAGCAAACTATGGCTGCAACTTTACTGTCATTTTAGCTCTTCCTCAAATTTTCCTTCTCCCAGAATACTCTCATGGAATCTCATCAGGGCAACAGCTTCCTTTCGAGTGGCACTGAGTGTATCTTTCCAATGGTGCATGGAGTATATAAGCTCATAACACCCATTAGCATTAATGGGAGTTATCCGTGTAAATCCCCTCACATCGATTAGAGAATAGGCCCCTTTTGATTTTAGAAATCTTTCCTGTGAGGATTTCCCCTGTGTCTAGTATGGGCATATAAATGGCCATTTTATTGTATTAAATATGTATCACATCCATCATTTTTAATGCTGTGCTGTGATGAAGGCTTCTCAGTTCTGGGATCAGTTCAGAAAATATTTAAACTTGGCAAGCTAAACAAGCCTCAGCTAAGAAAGCCTAAGGGCCCCATTCAGAGGAACATTATCTACCATTTATGTTTGATTTAAAACACACACACACACACCCCCCACACACACACACCACACACACATCACGCACACACACACACCACACACACCACACACACACACACCCCCCACTGAAATTACTCAGAAAAAAAGTGTGGACAACATTGTTTTTGACTAAATTACAGGCTTTTAATATTCATTAGCAGTGACTTTTCCATTATTCAGCCAAGAATATCTGTACACAAACCAAAACCAAGAGAAGGAAATTTACAAACAACTGCTGGTATTTGTTAACAACAAAATAATACCAACTATAGAAGGTCCACTTAGATTCTGACCTAAGGTGGCTCTGTTGAGTGACTCTCTCCCTGATCACAACATTCATGTAGAGATGCAGGGTGGAAAAGAAATAAAATCCATGTTTTCCCCATTGTTATTTTATGAGTTGTAACTTTGCTCCTAGAGAGTGGCCATTTGTAAGACTTCGAAAGCAGAGGCAGTGTGACATTGTCCAGGGGTGCAGACTGTACCTTTACCCACAGACCTATCTTAGCCTTTAGATGGTCTTGCTTTCTTCAGCTAACCACAGTTCCTACCACTTCCAATTGTATTGTAGCACCTCTCTTCCCACACACATTCCCCTGTTTGCACAGTAAGCCTTGGAGCTTG